>NC_133158.1:6535000-6835000 GCF_040802235.1 Manis javanica
AATGACCTTGCCCCTCAGCTGTGGGAACGCAGCAGACAAGAGAGTCACTGTATGGCCGTCTGCGGGCCCCAGCCCCGGAAACAGGGCACAGTGAGACGGGGGGCAGGAGGGGGGAGCTTCTCTCACTCACACGTCCCCCCCACCAGCAGGGGAAGGCACCAGACAAAAGGAAATCGACATGATTTCACCGGGAAGAGGAAAAACTTCCATGGAAGGAGAAACTAAAAATCTATCAGTGAGAATATGTTGAGGTGTTTCCCAAACAGCAGAGGCAGACAGATACAACAAAGGAGATTGACCTTCAGGAAAATCAATGGGGAAGCCTGTGTTCTCTGCAGAGCTCACAAATTCAATCAGGACACAGCCGGAGGAGGTGGGAGAAGAGATGCGGATCCCCCCCAGCTGATTCCTGCGGCCAGGCAGCCGGGCTGTGTCAATGGCCGGTACTGTACCAGCCACTGGACAGGGTCCAACACACAGGCGCACTCCAGGGAGAGAGAAAACGTCCACTGACCCAGTTTCTCATTACATGTGGGTTAACTGGCACAACTCCTTGCAGCTCAAGGGGCCAATTCAGGGCTGAAAGGAACGTTTTTCAAAATAGAAAGGCTGAGCCCGCCAAGCTAGCGTCTTTTATTTTCTCACATCCTTTCCGTCGCTCGACTGGACTCACTCACTGCTGGGGGCGCTGACTTCTCGGTCCACAGGGAAACGAGCCCTCCCCACTCCTGCCAGCTCCAACAAGACACCCTCCCGGCCACAAGGGATTGCACGCTACATGGCTTTTCCCACGGTGTGGTCCCTGCTGCCCAGGGATGAGTCACCCGGGAAAGCCACACATTGTCCCCAGGGGACAAAACGCTCAACCCAGGAGAGAGGCCCACTCACACTTTCCCCAGGGCCAACCTCTTTCTGCAGCTTCTAGGACACTGCTGTCCAAGACATCAGTCCTCTCTGCGCGGATTCCGTTAGTAACACAAACGTGGGAGAAACGGGCAGGCGTAACTTTCTGTGATGTACCAGCGCAAGGGCACAAACTGCAGAGACCAAGGCTAACTTCCATCTACATGTTTAAAGGTCACACAGAAATGTAGATCGGTGTGTTGGAGATAATGAGCCCCATTTACTGCCCAGCGACTAAGGCTAAGGAGGTGGGTTACAGGCACTATCTCGGCCGGTCCTCGGGACGCCCCCATAAAGCAGGTGCCACTATAAGCCTTATTTTACATTGAAGGCAGCCACAGCATAGCGGAGAAGGATCCCGGCAGTGGTCCCGGCAGGATTTGAAGCAAGGCTGTCCATCTGCAGAGCCTGTGTTCTTAAAAACCGTGCTATCATTAAACACTAGAGTAACTTAAAATTATAAAATTAAAGTGATGCTAAAGTGTTCACCTTTGTGGGGAGATGGTGATTCTGTCAGCTTCCTTTTATGCCACTGCTCACCCTCTGCCCAGGAAATGCTACAACCCGGCTTTTCAAATATAATACCCGCCTGTGCCAGACAGAGCGCTGGTCCATCCCACACGCTCATCTGACAGCCACGTCTCCAGGCGCCGGCTAATGCTTTCCCTCTCCCCTCCTGTCTCCGTGTGTGATCCAGGGGGCAAGTAAGGCCCAGAACTTCAGTTAGGGACTTAGAATGCTGGTCCTGCCACTGACTGGCTCCATCCTTGGGGTGAGTCAGGAACCACAGCTCCTCACAGCGCCCCCTTCCCATCAGTGAGAAAGGCCAGTGAAGACACAGAAGAAAGAGGATCGCTGGCCCAGAGTACATGAACATCAGGTGTGTCTGCCAGCCAGTGTCTGATTCCCTGTCTGCGGGTAGGTAAAGCCCTTGGCCTTCCCACTGGGGCCGCCCCACCCACATGCAGCCCATGGGTCCAGGTGAGGCTGACCCTACCCTCCCACCCTCAAGTTCCAGGGGGGAGCAAGTGGCCCAAGCTGAACACTAGGAGCCTCCTTAAGAAGTATCTGCTGGAACCAATGGGAATGGTAAGTCATTCCACAGTTATGGCAGAAGGTCCACCTGAAGCTTTTGGGAGCTATCTTGTGGAGGAAGCCTTCCTGGGAATGAAGCCAACACAGAAGAAAGCAGAGCCAAGAGATGGACAGAGTGAGACCAAGACCTATTAACACTGGACACCTGGGTCCAGCCATGCCTGAAGCCATCCACTGTTGGGCCTTCCACTTAAATGAGCCATTATGTTCCCTACGCTGCTTAATCCAGACTGAATTTTACTTTTGTCACTTGCAACAAGTCCTGACGAATGGAACCACTACACAGAATCATTAGATCTATGAGTTACATGGGTCCCTGAAGGCCGTCCAGCCAGCAGTATTTTGCACACTTCAGCATTCAGGGACAGTATGCTGGTCGAATGAACAACCCGTTCATTACTTTAGCTCCAACTTCTCAAACTGAAGCAAAGCTATGCTGCTCGCATTATGCTCAGCCCACAGGATAAAAACCAACAGCATCTTCATGGAGCATTAACTCGAATGGTGGCAAGTAGCTTAAAATACTTCTTTATTAAAGGAGATACAGATTACAACCAAATATGCCTCACTCTGGGGAAAAAAAGGGTGGGTCACCATTAGGAAACCTAGCAATTCACCCCATTAACAGGGTCAAAAGAAAAAACAAATGCCAGTCTTCTTCGATTTCAGCATTTATTCCTGACTTTTAAAAAATGTCTTGGCAAATAGGAACAGAGGGAAACTTCCTTAAGAGATCTACAGCTCAAATCGAAAGCCAGCATCACATCTCGGGGAAACGCCGAGCACCCCACTGAATCAGTGTAAGGTGAGGATGACCCAGCTGATCGCCACTGGCTAACAGAATTCAGGAAGCATTTGCCAGTCTAGTTAGACAAATGGAACACGAGAAGTTTTACCGGTTAGTAAGGAAATGAAGCAAAATTACATTAACTTGCTGGTGATGTGATTATATGCCTGGAAAAATTCCTCCCCACCAAAGAATAAAATGACATCTGAAAATCTATTAGACCCGGTAGGACAATTTCAGAGTATTAAACAACATTAATAAAAGAAGTTATTAATCAATAGCTTTCCTATATACCAAAAAAGAAAAGAATATGAAATTACGATGGTGATCCGGCTACCATAAACAATTTTTCTAAAACCCATTCCCTCTTGTGCTCTATCAGTTTCCCTCTTCTCTTCCCATGTGAATTTGGGTAGGATGCCTGACACACAGTGCATGACTCTAACCGAACACAGACCCTATCAAAACCCTGGCCTCGGCTCTACCGTCTCTGGCGACTGGGAAGCCATCTCCTGAGACTGCCCGCTCCCCACCGCCCAGGCCGGCCCAAGGAGAGGAGACCCTTCCTCAAGATGTGACCCCTTAGTAACAGGGCTGTCATTCGCCAGCTGTGTCGCTTCACACATTTGTCTGTTTTGAGTCTGCCTCTCACCAGAAGGCAAACTTCCTCGGGGCAGCGCCCACTGTGTCTGTTTCATTCACTGCTGTATCCGCCACCCCTAACACTCCCATCCCCGACGCAGAAGGACCTCAGTAAGAAATGTCGGCTGGGTGGGTGAGTGGGTGGATGGAGGGAGGGAGGGAGGGATTCTTTGTCTCCAGATCCAATCTCAACTCTTTTGATTAAGTATTTTTCATTCATTTCTACCTGTCCCATTGATATCCAAGCCAGCTACCCACTCGTTCTCAACACATATCGTTACCCCTATCACCTCTCTCCTGAAGGGCTACAATACCCCCAGCTGGTCTTTCAGCCCTGATTTTGGCCTCCCTCTAAATCTTCTTCCCACTGCAGCCATAAGTCTCTTCTCAAAATACAAATTTAATCACATGCCTGACCTACTTAAAATGCTTCATTGGCCTCCTGGGGCCCTTAGAAGAGTCTAGGTTCTTTACTACCAAAGCTCACAGGGCTCAGTCCTCCCAGCCCAGATACCTCCCAGTCTCCTGTCGTCTTCCATAATCAAGCCACATGGTTCTCTCTTGCCTCAGGACCTTTGCACATGTTGCTCCTCCCATATGGCTTACTCTCTACCAGTCTGCCCCTCATATGTTTCCATTTTCTGACTGTTCCCTCCCCTGGGAAATGTTAGGTCCCCTCCAAAGTCCCTACTATTGTACACTCACCACTCTGGGAATATCAAGGGTAGGTCACAGTAAGGCTCACAAGTTCACAAGAGCCAGCTTGTGCCATGCACAGTACCCAGCACAATGCCTGGCATTGAGCAAGATAGATTTCCTTGACTTCCATTTAAATTGTGCCTTCTTTGACATTGTGTTTTCTCCAAACTGGTACAGGGCTCCTTTCTTTGTGCCACATATGATACTGCTTTTGGCACCCTGACTCACCATTATTACTCCCTTCAGACAACAATGACACCTATGGACACGCTCACACTCGCACACACACAATGCCTGAAGTATCTGCCACTCCCCAAAACTCCCCTGCCACCAGGACACTCTGACCTTAGGGAGATCTTGCTTTCTGCCTGAAAATTACAAACAGAATATTGGAGGCTGCTATGTCAAGCAGCCACTAGCCAAACTTGATTTGGGTCTATTAGAAAAATGGGGAAAGATGTAAAAAATAAGTGTGAGGGCTGTCTCTGAAATGTCTACCTCAGTTACCAGTCCGGAAGGTCGATATCAAACAGACTCACTTTTGTTTGAAAGTCTTCAACAAATTAAAAAACCAAAAAGTCAGAGCTGTACATGTAGATATGACTTGTTTCTGTACTTAAAAAAAACAGGGGAAAAAAGAGGATTTTTCTCTTTTTTGTGTGTTTAGTATGAGAGAGCATTTTTATTACAAAAGTCTTTCCTTCTCAGCAATTACGGTCACGTTATGTTGACCATAATATATAAGCATGTATGTGTGTGTACATACGTACATATAACAGTAAAACATCTCTTCTGATCTAACCCAAAACACAGTGCAGGCTTTGGCCCTAACCAGGTGTCAACTCAGCATCACGAGTCATGGGTCATCCTGACCTTGGGGACATGACAGTGTCACCCGGAGGAAGCCCTGTCACTTCAAGACTGCTCCTCGACCTAGTCTATCCTCTGGGCCTCACCTGACATTCACAGAAGAGCAGGGACAGAGGAACACAGCAAATGGCACCATGCAGATACACCCAGACAAATCCGGAACATGGATCTGATTCTTCGAAATGCCAGTGTCACGGAGGATCAAAACAAGGGAAGGCACTGTTCTGGATTGAAGGAGACTAAAGAAACGTAACAGCCAAATGCAGTGTTTCAGGAATGGTCCCTGGATGGCAGGGGGTGGAAAAAAGACGCAGGAGCTGTAAAAGGTTCTTTGGAACAACTAAGGAAACTTGAATATGGACTGAGTATTGGAAAGGACAAAATCATTATTAATTTTCAGAGGTGGGTAATAGTAGGTGATTATGTAGGAGGATGTCCTGATTTTTAGGTGTTTCAGGCCATAATATTTAGAGGTAAAATATCAGGATGTCTGCAACTTGTTTCCAAGAAGCTCAGGAGACAAAAAAAAAAAATGTGTCTATGTGCACAACCCCCTCCTCTCCCCCCACACAGGGGAGATGAGGCAAGATGCGCAGACAAAATCTACGTGAAGGGAACAGCTGTTAACTTTTGTGTGGGCTTGCAGATTTTCTAAATACACAGCTAGATAGAAAAATAAAAGGTAAAACCTAGTTCCTGTAATGGCACATTATAATAAAAGGGTAAAAACACACAGGGGCTCTAGGCCTTTAACAAGTGATTAGAGCTCAGATCATTTTGGAACTTAAAAATATACAAGCACAATATTCTTTTTACAAAAACACTGGTAGTTTTACGATCCTTTTTTTATTTTTCATTTGCACAACAGGGCAACTGTGCCCACTCACTGTCTGGAATGCTCATCCCTTCCCCGGGGGAGCGTTCCCAGGTTTCACTGGAGAGGAGAGGCCCCCCTTCCTCTACGTTGGGAAATGAGAAGAGGTTATGACAAGTCGGCCACAGCACCATCGCCGTAACCTAACAGAACATTCTACCCGTGTGACTGCGAGGTTAACGGCTGACTGCCCCACTAATCGGGACCTCCGCGGGCCAGGGACGGTGTTACGTTCCTGCTCATTCATTCTCCACGCACGGCCAGCCACACAGGAGCCACTCAATAAATACTTGTTAAAGGCATGAGACATTTTAAAGCCCTTTAAAAATAATGCCTGTGAAGATAATGAACAAAAAACGTGATTGCCACAAGTGAGAGGTGTAACGAAACTACTAGGATTACAACAACCTGGAAAACTAAAAATTTGCAAAAAAAATAACAAAAAGCAAAATACACCAAAACTAAAATAGTGGCCATGGGAGGAGGGGTCCGTAAGAGAAAATGAGCTGCCATGGAAAAGTCCTGAGAGTGTGGCACCAAGGGTATGAGGCCTTCAGGGACCCGGGGCTAAGGCGACAGAAAGTAAAGCAAGGGGGGAAGGCAGGGAACTGGTGAAAGACCTGCCTCGCTTGTCAGATTGACAGGTGGGTCACAGAGTGTGTGTCTTTCTCTGACCTGATTCCCGTGGGCTCCCGCATGCGCTCTCCTTGTGTCTCGAATAAGCTCATGGGGACTCACTGAATCGCTTTAGCGATGACTTACTAGTAAGCTGCCTATGGATTTACGCCAGTGAGTGTAGTAAGGAGCCTGCTCCATTTTCATATTTATTGTACAAATGCTTAGTGAGTGACTCCTATCTCCCAGGCACTGCCCTGAGGGTTCAGTGAGAAGACACACAGACCCATCTGCCTTCATGGGGCTCACAGTTGTTTTAAACATTATACCTAAAATTTTAGGATTGAAAGGAAATGTATCAACCAACCCCTTTCTTTTAAGCCAGTGAGGAATCTGAGCAGTAAAGGGATGCACCCCAGTCACGCAGCCAGGAGAGGTGAGGGCAGAGCAGTTCTCTGATGTGCCGGCAGATGCTCTTTGCATGGGGGCTTCTGCCTGAATAAAACCTTTATGAAGACTCCAGACCCTCCCACTTGCTCTCAGCGCACTCACCAGAAGGCCTAGGGCAGGGATTGCAAGACCTCTTCCATAGTTTGCATACAGTAGTACTTTAAAGTTTCTAATGAAAAAAAACAAAGCTAAACCATTCAAAAATCCAACCTCGGTTGCTTTGCCTTTCTCCCCTGTGCGCATCACTCAAGCCCTGGGAAGAAGCTTCCAGATGCCCCAGGCCAGCCCATCCCTAGAGTGATCTGTACAACAACAGGTGTGGGAGCTGCACACTCTACCCTCTCCTGGGAGACCCCGCCACGCACACTGACTTTTATAGGCTCTATGAGGTCCTGCAAGAAAGGCCACACTTAACTGACTTAAGCCAGTCATACCCAAACAAGTTAGGCCAATGGTCCCATTTTTTCCCTGCAATGCTTATGGATGTTTGGAGAAAACCATATTCTAAGGAGCAGAATGCTGATGGAATCTCCAAGGAGACGTGAAGTACCTGGTCCCAGGGCTCCTGAGCCCAAAGTTAAGGCTAGAGCCCCAGGTCAGGAGAGGTTACCCTCTGCCTTCTGTTGGGCTGCCAGCTTCTCAGGGTCAGTGGCTAAACTTCTGGAGGGTGGAGGCAGCAGAGGAGGCCCCCACACAGCCAAAGCTTCGGGCAGTGAACAAAGAGCTAATAAAAATCAGTGACCAAAATAGTTTGGGCCTGAGGACCAGATGGAAGCTGATAACAGATCAAGAAGGAAACAGCTAAGAAGTGGTGGAACTGACCGGACCGGCTGCATGGGGGGAGCTCTAGAGCACCAGCCTGCCGCTGGGCATGAAACCCGGACGCCACTCGGGGGCCAGTCTCACTTCTGGACACAGCTCTTTACGGGGCCCTCTAAAAATTATTCTGTTTTCTCGCCAACTTGGTCCACCAAGGCCACCCACAGGCTGAGAGCCTCTGGGGTGGGGGACCCAGGGTCAGATGTGGGACGTCGCTGTACCAGGTGAGGCCCCGCCTTCCAGGGGAATAAAGTCTAGCAGAGCAAACACGAAGGAGGTGCTCAAAACATGCCGGAATCAATGAGCAAGCCAGAGAGGAGCTTTATTTTCACAAAGGAGATATGCATCCACCCAGCCTGAGAAGGGAAGGCCCTGCGGGGGAAGCCTAGTTCCTTGAGCATTTTCTTAAAAGTGCTTAGGGCTGCGGTGACAGATGTTGACTGACTGACAGACCAAACGAACAAATGAATGAATGAATGAGCACAAGCTTTTCCGTCGCCCAAGTACAGGCTGAGTCCTAACCATCCTCCCATTTCAAAAGTCCACTTACAGGAAGGTTTTACAAGTAGGGTAAGAACTTCTCCCCTCAAAATTCTCCTCTTTGAACATCAGAGTGTCCACTTGCTTAGCTCCACTGCTGCACAGCTGAGGAAACTGAGGCACAGAGAAGCAATCTCTTTTCCCAGTCTGGTGTGGTGGCAACAGGAAAAGGCATTCCCCAGGGCCTTGCCTCCTAGAATCGGTGTGCCCTTGAATGAGCTCCCAGACAGCAGTGGCAAGTGATGGTTGTTTAGTCAATCAAGCTCCTCACAACAGTCACTGGGTCAGAACCCAAAATGTCCAGAAAGCACAGGAGCAGAGCTGCTCCCCCACAGAGGGAAGTGTGGCTGGAAGGCAAGGTTTCTGGGAGCCCCTGTCCTGGGGAGAGCGGGGTTGGGCCTGGGCAAGCTGAAGCCCTTCTCTCTGGCAGGCCTCATCACAGCATCCCACCTCAGGGCCACAACCCACCCTTGCCAGTCCAGAAGTATTAGTGAGCACCTACTGTGTGCCAGGCACTGGGTGAGAGATAGTAAACAGGCAAAACCTGGCCCCATCGCGTTTAGGGGCAAGGTGAGGTAAGCACTCCGAAGACGAATACATACAGGTCAAGAAATTGTGTCAACTGATTACCATTTCTTAAACACAAGTCTAGCCTATCGATCTCCAATGGAAACGTCTTCTCAAGTTCCCCTCCCTCTAGGTAGGACTAAAGGTGAACAAAAATGAAAACAGCTGCCTTTTTTACTAGGTGCTCACTGTGGGCTAGCAGCTTTATGATGATGAACTCAGGACCCGTCCCAACAGCTACGGCAGGAGATACACTATTACCCTGTTCACTAATAAAGAATTAAAGTCTTCCAAGACTCTCAATTCCCTAAGAATTCATATCCCATCTTTTTGATGCTGGTTTACGCAGCAGTATTCAACAAATGCCCATGGAATGAACTGTCAAGCGATTTGATCAATGGGCCAGTTTCCTCCACGGCATTATCTGCTAATGAGCTCTGGTTCTGGAAAGAGTGCCGATCAGTGCCCTAATAGTTATATAACAGGTAGCTTGTGTTGTTGAGCAAAGAGCCAGACCAGACTTTTTTCTACAGTTAGAGGTACCTAGAAAAAGTTTGGAAGGAGATGCACAAAAGTGGATCATAATAATTGCTCCTGGAAAAAGCAGGAGGGTCAATTGGGGGATCAATGGGGAAGTCACTCTTATTTTTAACTTGGAAAATGTATCCACCAATTTTGGTGGCATTAAAATAAAATTAATACATTTCTTTTTAAGGGAGGATAAAAAGCAGATGGAAAGAAGAGGAAGAGATATGACTTCAAGAGAACATGTAGCTGCCAAGAGCTGTGGGCCTGCCTTTACCTGCTCGTGGGGGACCGGCCACCCGCAATGCAGACGCAATACATCTGAGCATGAGGCCATAGTTTCTTGCAATGGGTGTCCACAGTTTTCAGAATCAAGTATTTAAGTCTATACCGCATCTATTCTATTTATACCAACTCCTCCCTCTAAGTCTTAGAAATAAGTCTCTCATACTTAACAAAGGTATCTTGGTGTCAGAAACTTCTGGTGTCAGATATGAAATGGAAACACGTGAAATTTTGCAACCTCTAAATTCTTGATAGCCTCCCCCGGCATTCAGGCGTGGATGAAACCCTGCACTGCATTTAATTGTTGCATGCAAACATTTAAAAAATTTTAATTTTCAAAGATATTTTTACCTTTCCTTGTTTTCCTCCATTCCTCTGAAGACACACTGTTTCATTACCATGGAACTATCCATAGACACAGTGTGGCAGGCCCAGGTCTTCTTTCTGAAAAAGCAAAACCACCAATATTTACAACCTGGGTGCATTTTTGTTATACACACACGGAGACATGCATTAAATACGTACAAGGGGAATATGTCACTGCTGCTGAATGTCCATTAAAATCCACTCTCCCCTTCTTCCACAGTATTCAGGTTTCATCAGGGACTAAATTTCGCAGGCATCCTTGCAGCGAGGTGCAGCCAGGTGTCTGAGTTCCCAGTGGAAGGAGGTAGGCAGTGTGCCACTTCTCCTCCTAGGTCTTAAGGGCACGCCTTGTCCACCCTAGCCACTGGTTCCCGGGGTCTGCAACTCAGCTGACCATACCGATGATGACAGTGTGTTTGGAAATAACGGAGCAGCGAGACAGAAGACATCTGGACCTGTGACTGACTGTGGAGCATGGCCACCTCTCACCGTGGAACTTACCTTACAGAGAAATTTCTCTGTTAAGTCACTGTTTTATTGGGTCCTATTTTTGTGGCTAGTTCATTCCCATCCCAGTTGGCACTATGATTAAATATTCTCACTGGGGCCCTTCTGAGGGTGGGGTTGGCTGTGTGGTGCTTAGGACATACTGTGTCATGGAGACAGGGAGACCAAACTTATTTTTGGTGGTCACAATTCTGGTAAACCCACATGCAGTTTCAAATAGGTGTTCAATCACTGTTGGATGGATAAAGAGATGCTCCTAAGTGCGTAATATCTTCTCACATGAAGACTCTCCCAGCAGGGCACCTGACCCAGAATCAGGAACCTGGTATCCACAAGTAGGGGTTGTGAGCTTCCCGTCACCAAGTGACTGCTTGGAAAAGCCAGCACCCTAGGTGCATGACACCCACACATAAGGATTCAAGCCTACTTGCTAGGGAGCGACAGAGACCAAGAGAGACACACAAGGGTAGAGACCAAGAGACGAGCTAGGGGGAATCATCCATGGGTGGAGGATCCCGCCCACCCCCTGATCATCTGTCTGCTCCACGCATCAGGACACGGTAGTCTCTGTTCAGCCTCAGGCGTGGCATTCCACCCCATTCAGGGTGGTTTTAGCATTAAGAGATGGATTCTTTCCACAACATGACCCCAAACACAAACCAGTTACTCTGTTTTGTGACAATGAAAGAAACAGCCGTCAGCTTCAATGCTACAACTGGCCGGGCAGTTGTAGGTGTGGTGTGCTAGTCTCTGACCTGGCGCCTCCCAGGCAAAGGGGGTTAGGGGTCATTCTGACACCCATGATCTCCCAGGCTGATGCATCTGCTGTTCTGACTGTTGAATATCAAATCTACTTGATCAGATATCTCCCCATCCTTCTCTAACTTTGCCACTGGGGTGCCTGGCCTTCTCCCAGATCCAAGCACCATTTGGATAAACTCTCAGATCCAGGTGAGCTGGACCAGATACCTTGGTCTCCTGCACCCTGCAGCGTCGCACAGTCAAGTGTTGGGGAGAGTTCCCAGCCACAGCTTCCAATGTTGCGCTGTTATTTAATTTGTGAAGAACAACACCGTGAGATATTTTTAGTGTCTGGATCCCTGTTTGGGGCCACTGTTCTGGTTTCCTTCAGAGCTAACTTCATCAACTGAGACATGTGCTTTATGTACCGCCGATATAAGGCAGGAGGGAAGATGTGGATGCTGGAAGGGGGAGGGGCGGATGGGCGGTCTTGCTTGAGGTCCGAGTCTCAGAAGTGCTCCGGCACCCCCCATGGTGGCAGCGGGGAGAAGGCCAGCAGCGCCCCCCCGGGGCAGCTCCTGCAGCCCTGAGCACCTCAGCCTGGGAGCCGAGCCTGCTCTGCACGGTAACTGCTGTTAGGGGACGTGACCCCTACACCCCAAAATGATGCCAGCCAAGGGACACCTGGAAGCCAGTTTTCCTGAGCAGCCCTGAGAGGTCAGAGGCTGCCCTCCAGGGGCCCTCCAGCTAGTTCTCTGTCAGGGTTTAATATTTTCTCTCCCAGTACTGGAAAAGGTATTCCGTAAACAGCCACCGAAAAACCAGGGCCCTTTAGCCTGTGGCTAGGGGTCACCCGACTCTGTCCCCCAGCACTGAGGGATTCCCGAGGGCCAGGCACTACCATCAGTTAGCTCACTGAAGTCTCACAACAGCCCCAGGAGGCAGACACTGCCTCACCTCACCAATCAGGAAACTGGCAGAAGAAGGCTAAGATTTGGCAAAGGCCACAGAGACAGCAAGGCTTCACCCAGGCCTGATCTGGGAGTCTGTGTTCTAGCCACCATGTTCCAATGTGCATGGTGAAGCTCAGTAATGGTTGAATGAAGGAATGAACAAATGATGAAAACATGATTTTCAGGAATGGGGGTCTGTGGGCAGACTGTCCATATAAAGCCCTAGAAGCTGGACCATGAGCCTGACCTCACAGCCTCGCGCCCCTGCAATGCCAACCATGTGGGTCGTGTTCCTAGACCCCCTCTCCGGGCAGTCACTCGGCCCTCTGAACCCTATGGACCCAGGGCTGCCAAGTCCTGCCAAAGGAATTTATGTGCTTAATACCGTTGTGCATAATGACCACAGCCACCACTGATTCAGCACCTCCTACTTGCAGGCAGAAAACTCAGGCTGGCACGGAGCCTTCACTCATCCACCCCACAGCTCATTCCTCTCCCCAGTGGGCTGCATCAGCTTGGGCCAGCATGTGCTGAGCGCCAACCTCCTACTAGGCACAACTGTGTCCTGTGGACTCCAAGTCCTGTTTATTCTTCATTGAAAAGCACCAAGTGTTGGTGAGGATGTGAAGCCACCAGAACTTTCCCCTCCTGCTGCTGGCAGGAACATAAGTGGGTCCAACAACCTTTGGTGATGATGGTGGTATCTACTCAACTTGCATTTGCTCCTAGGTACATACGTGCACCAAGAGATGTTTCTAGAATGTTCTCAGCGCTATGCATAAAGGTCCTGCATTAGTTTCCTATTCCTGTTGTAACAAATTACCACAAACTCAGTGTTTATCGTCTTATGGTTGTGGAGGTCAGAGATGGGTCTACACTGGGTCAGTCAGTCACGGTACTTAATGAGCGTCCCTTCTGGAGGCCCTAGAGGACATCCATCCCTTGCCCTTCCGGCCTCTGAGGCTGCCTGCACTCCTCAGCTTGCAGCCCCTTCCTCCGCTTCAGAGCCAGCAATGTCGCATCTTCAAATCTCCCTCTTCTCTCCCCGCTGCTTCCACTGCCACAGCCCATTCTCTGAACTGCAGCGTCCTGCTTCCCTCTTAGAAGGATCTTTGCGACTGCACCGGTCCCACCCAGATAATCCAGGATGGCCTCCCTGTCTCCAGCCCCTTAACCTCATCCATCCACAACGTCCCCTTGCCACGCAAGGTAGCTTAGTCACAGGTATGACCAGGGCACTGTGTCTGTGACCGAGGATTAGCTCATGGATGGCTTTGGGGGGCCTGCCTTGGCCTACCTGAAGCCCCAAACCAGAAGAGACCCCAACACCCACCAACAGTAGAATGAATGAAACTAGCGGTGGTCATTCACAGCAATGAGGACGATGACCTCCAGCTACAGGCCGTGAGGATGGCTCTCCCAAGACAACGCTGAGCCAGACACCAAACACGCGAGCGCCTGCCAGAGTCTGCAGAAAGGACAGAGGCGGGCAGAAGTACCCCAGGCTGTGAGCAGACAGGCTGCGGGCAGCCACAGGCGGGAGCAGTGGTGGGGAGAGGGCAGGTGGGGTGCTGGCAAGCTCTGTTTCTTAATCTGGGTGCTGCTTACACAGGTGTGTTCAGTTCGTGGAAAATGCATAAAGTTGTACAGTTGTGATCTGTGCTCTTTTCTGTGGGTATATTATGCTTTAATGAGGCTTTAAGAATTTTATAACTATTGTATCTATTCAAAGATTTCTCTGCACCCCACCCAAGTTCTCAGTAATCCTCTCAAAAGTACAGTTACTGTTTGTTTTCTATAATCCATATGGCCACGCTAAATCCCCCAACTGCATCCTACAACGCGAGGTCAGTAGTTACGGCAATACCATAAACTTGCCTTTATAACTACAAAAAAAAGCAGCAGTGTCCCTGCCTCTCCCATCTCATTTCCACCCCACGGGCTGTAGCATTTCACGTTTCAATGAAGCAGCTCCCAGCTGAGCTCAACACCCACCACCCTGCCCATCGCCACCCACTGGACCGACCTGGAATGTTACCTGGACACCAGCCACACGGCCCTTCCTCTGTCTCTTCCTCACCCTTTTTATCCACCTGATACGCCCACGGGGAGCCCCATCTACTCCCAGGAGCTCCCCCCAACCTCTGCAGGACTTGTGATATAAACCACACCATTAGGACTTAATTGCTACTTAGTCGCATGATGATTGTTAATAGTACCAAGTGTCTCAGCCTAATCTCCCCAGACAGCCCGCAAACTCAAGAACAGAGATCAGGCCCTGTACGTTCAATTCTCCTCCTAGTTCTGGCTGCACGTGACCGTGTAACGCTAACGGGGATGATGACCTATTATGAACAACCTCTGCTGAGCAACTGCTGCGCTCCGGGTTCCATGCTCCTCCTGCAGTTTCCTCCCCTCTCTGCCACCCCATGAAGTGGGTGCCAGCGTGATCCCTCTTTTGAATAGGAGGAAACTGAGGTCCAGAGTGACTAATTTGCCCAAGGTCCCTGAGCTCACCACAGAAGGGGTGGGATTTGAACCCAGTGACCTGATTCCAGAGCCCTTGCCCTCGGCGCAGAGCCCACTCCTCTTCCGCAGCGCCCCGCCCACGGTGGCGGGGTAGGCACATCCTCAGTGCTTAAGAAGCACTTTGACATGCTTGGTCACCAAGGGAAAAAAAAGATATATTAAGGGAAAAAAACAAAACCCTTCACAAGTACACAAATAACAAATCAAGACTCTTCACCAAATAAGACCGTTTCAGCCTCAGGTCTTCCAAAAGAGGACACACCCTCTGGAGAGATTTGCAATCCCCACAGTCCTGTGCATCATGCTCGGCAAGCAGGGCCCTCACCAGTGTTTACCGGTGAGCTGCAGGCAGGGTCTGTCCTCCGGGCTTTTATCAGAACAGGGAGAGGGCTGGATACGTCATTTTATTTTTATCTGCCAAGCCTCAGGGCAGAAGCCAAAGCCAGAGTTGAAGGCCGAGCGGACACCTCCGCCTGAGACCACAACATCCCCAGCCATCTGCTCCGGGTGACCTCACCTCCCCAGCCTCCCCAACAGCCAAGAAATGTGACCCAGAGGCCTGGGCTGAGAACAAGGCCAGCACCCCAGAGGGCTGCTGAGGCCACCAAGCTGAACCAGAGATAAGCACCGCAGCAGCCATGCTGTTGCAGGATCTCCCCTGGTGGCCCATGATGCTGGCGCCCACTTGGCCCGAGCACCCCCTTCCCTCCAAGCTCGCCCCACAGTCGGGTACCAATGGTGCCCAGGCAGTGAGGCCAAAGCAGTGCCTCTGTGCCATCCACGCAGCCCATCCTCCCACAGGTCAGGGATTCATGCGGGTACAGAGGGACGTGCCTGTGCCCAGCAGTGCACAGACAACTGGGAGACGCTATTTTTAAATGGCTGCCTCTGGGTAGGGATGTGGGACTGACTTCAGTTATATCTGTACCACTGGGATTTTTGTAAGAATAAAAAAAGAGTCTTTTTGTATTTGGGGGTTAGTAAAATTGTCTCTATTTCTTTGGTGGTAACAATACAATATGACAAAGTAGTAATGGAGAGACAGGGAGCTCAGCACCCACACTGGCCTAAGGGAATCATGGAAGGCTTCTCAGAGGAGGTGATACCTGGGCTTTCTGCAGGAGGACTAAGAGCCTACCAGGCTAACAAGCCAGGGTCACTTGGGATAAAGGGTGCAGCACAGCTAAGGGCCAGGAGGAGAGGGAGATCACAACAGAAAGAAGCGTGCAGCAGGGCAGAGCGCCCTGGGCTTCCTCTCGGCAGGCTGGGCGGCTACCGGCTAATGGGACCATCCCTGCTGAAGGTTTGCAAGAAGATGTACTAGCTGGTGGTTAGTGTTGCCCATTTATATTTGTATTTCTACCTCACCCTTCCTCAAGGCCACACGCTGTGGGGTCACACAGGGCTGCTGAGGTGAGAATTTGGAAGGGAGGCCCCCACAACCACCCGGAGTGACGTTCTGTGGGCTGGACTGCTCCAGACCCTCGGGTTTCTGTGCAGTCCCGGTGCTCCGGCCGCATGCCTCGCTCACCCAGATCCCACCCTCACGTGCACACGTGTCTCCCCAACGGCAACGGGTCTCGTCATACCCCGACTGTGAGCACAGAACAAGCACAGGACATGCTGAACAAATGAACAAGCTAAGCTACTGCACGTCTCCCTCCAGTGAGAGGTGACACACACCCGATGCAGCATCAGGACACCGTGGGGCCGTCACTACACAGCGAAAGACATGAGGTGGCCTCCTGGGGCCAGAATCCCAGAAATATGAGGCTCCAAGAGGCAAAACCCCACAGTCGGCACCCAAACCCTCAATCACTCCGTCAAGGGAAGATGTGGCAGGGACTCAGGACTACATCCCCCTAGACACAGCATCAAGACACCCCAGTAATGAAATGGGTGCAGAGGCTAACGCCACTATCATACTTGCTCCAAGTATTTCGACCTCCATTCTTGCCAGGCAGCCTGCAGGTTGAGCCATGGGGCTTGATTCCAGGCAGAGGCCAAGCTGAATGGCAGGTGACAGTGCCAGCCCCACACGTGCAAAGGCCGTGCTGTGGATGTGGCCCTTGCGTAGGGTCTTATATTATGAAACAGTCCCAACACAACAACAAAAAGTTTGGAAAACCTTGCTACCTGCAAACCCATGGCCACCTGCCTGCCTCCCCAGGTCTCCCTAGTAATGTCTTCAGTGGACACTCAGCACATTTTTGCTGATGGACGGAGAGCACGCTTATCCGTTCACAGAGGACCCAAAGGTAGGAAGGAGCAGGACACAGTGGTCAGAGCAGCTGGGGGTCTCCGGTCTGTGCTGACCGCTGAGGGACGGACACAGAGCCGTCCGGAGGAGGTCCCACAGGCTGCCCGGGGTCTGGGAGCCCCGTCATCACTGTCGCCATGCCATCACTTCCTCCTGCTCACCCCAGGCCACGGTGGCGGTGGCCTTCCTGGGAACCCCGCAGAGGGCTTCCCGAGCTCTGAGCCACTTCACCCTCTCAGTGACACTGCAAGACAGGGACACCTACCTCCTCCCACAGATGAGACAACAGAGGCACAAAGGGGTGTAAGTGACCTGCCCAGGCTCACAGAGCTGGCGAGTGCAAGAACCATAAGCATAAGAAAACCAGGGATGCTTGTCCCTCCACCCCCAAACACAAGTCCAAAAGGGAGATGACAGTCATGTAGAAATGGCCCTCGGAAAGGCCTTGAGCCAATTTTCCCAACTGGGGAATAAAACTGGATTCCTTGGGCAGAGAAAGTTTCTCTGAGCTGATCCTTTGCCAACCAGGGCATCTGCCCCAACGAGCTTCACAGAACCGACACGCATCACCCTCAGTCACAGCTCGAGGACCACAGACCTGCAAGGACAAATGCTTGCATCCGGCAGCTACGCCCAAAGAGCACTTCCGGGCGTGTGCGGAGGAGGTGAGCGCCCTTACAAGCCCAGCCCCAGTAATGTTCCACGAAACTGTACGCAGCGAGCCACTTGGACACAAGTTTAAATTCACTGGATTCTATGGGGCTCTAGTTCAGGGGAGATGACCGAGCCATATTAAGGACCTACTCTGTGCCCACATTAAGTCACACAAGATCCCCATGCGGTGCACATCGCTATCCACATTTTACAGACGAGAAAACAAACTCCAGCAGCTGGAACTAGACTGTGAAGACTGGACATCTGGGCCTGTCTGAGTCCCTGATCAGGCCCCCAAACTTTCCATATCCCACATGCTCAGCACCTGAGTAAATATGCAGCCTGCTTCCCCTCTACAGAGTAAAACTGGCTAAATGCTGGCTCCACCTCTGGGCTCTGCCCCTAAGTGTTGGCTGAGAAAGACTGTGCAAAGGGGAGAACCGGCTGCAGCCCTCTAACACGGGAGGGTAAATCCTAAAGGTACTGGGAAAACCCTGCAGAGTCCAAAGCTGCCCTGGAGAGCCCCTCGGGAAGTTGCATGTCAGAGAGTCCCTACCCGCGGAGGAGCCCGGCACACCCGGGGCTAGAGGAGGTGGCCGAGATCACCTGCCCTCAGGTACAGTCGGCACAGAGGCACACGCAGACCCGTACCCCTCAGAACACACACAGGGCCAGCCCACACCGCTCGGGGCCGCAGGATGTGAGGCCGGCTCGGGGGACCCGAAGCCTCGCCACCCCCTCTCCCACCCTCTCCAGAACACAGACTCACTTAAGTGGAAGCGCTGGATTAAACAATGGTTTCTTCTTAAGAGCTTCTAGTTTCATTTACATAAATTAAACACAAGCGAGATGTGATTCCGTGATACCATGATCCCACAGGGTCACAATTTTCCCTAAGCTCCTAAAACATCGATACTATAAATTACAAAGAACATGGACATCATGGTGACCCACTGAGGCCTTGGGCTCTCCTTGGGCCTCCGGCACACAGCAGCGGTCACAGCTTCAGAAGGACCTCTCTGTGCCTCGGTCTCCCAGACCGTAGAACAGGGGTTGTACTGGCAGGTACCTCACGGGGCCTGCATGGGGATTCAGGGAAAACGGCAGCGCAGACCTTCGCAAAGGGTACTGTCTCCTCCCATTTACAATAAAGATGAGAGGGTCTCACATGGAGGGTGACTGGGCAGTGGTCCCACAGTGAGTAAGCTCCGGAGCCCACGTCACGACCAGGGCTTAGCACACCTCTGCTGGAGCACGGTGTCCCCAGGGCAGCCGGGATGAAGGGCCCGGGGGACAGACCTGAAGCTCTGGGAGCTGGGTGTCTGAGCACATGGGGACGGAAGGCAGGGGAAGCTCTTCCAGGGAACATAAAAACACCCAGAAAGGAACCACTCCAGACCCACCCAGCAGGCAAGACTGTACAAGCAAGGAGCTCTCAGAGGGCAGGAAACCAGCGGCCTCCGCATAGTCCCAAAGAAAGTGACCTGCGTGACAGTCACCCTACATGAGCATTCAGGCGCCCCACCCTCTGGCCAGCCCAGGCACGCAGAGGCCGTCGGCCCACCCAGACCCTCCTCCCCAAACCCAATGCTCTGAGACCGGGACCTACTTTGCGAGACCCCCTCCAGGACCCCAGATCCCTGCCCTCTTCTCAGAGAGGTGCACACTCACACGGCACACAAACAGTGACAGTGAGGGTGGCCATCCCCGTCACATGTCCAGCACGGGCCTGGCTCTGCTGGTTGCTGAGCCTTCGCCTGCTCGGGCAGGGGCTAACCTGGAGGACCCTTCAGACACCCTGGGGGGACCTGAGTTATTCAGCCGACTTGAAGAGGTCAAGAGCAAAACAGTGCCTTCCAGAAAACCCAGTGGTGGGCCAGGAGACAGCGAGGGAGATGGGCCCCTCCCTTGGGTTCCAACCACCCCTCTGGGTCCAGGGTCCAGGGAGGAGTGGGCGGCGGGGAGGCTGGTGCCGGAGGCCTGGGCTCTGCTGCGGTGAGAGCCTCTCCTCCCCGCCGTCCACTCCCAAGGGGCTGGCCGGGAGGTGAGGCCACAGACAAAGGCCTCTATGGGGGCCAGGGCCTCACGCTGGGGACGCAGCAGCTGTGAGAGACACACTTGCCCTTCTCTTAAGTTTGGCAGGACCCTCAAGTCCAAAACGGCCAGGCATTTTAATTCCTGCCAATCGCAGGAAGGGAGTGGCCACTCTGCCCCCCAGGAGCCCCACCTGGTGATCCGGCACCAGGAACACCCCTCTCACCGAGCAGGGGAGGACGCCTCAGGGCATGAGGCCGGGAAAAGCTCCCAGATGGAGCCGCAGGCTGTCAGAGCCACGGGAACCCACAGCCCCCAGAACCACAGGGGCCTGGACGTGCTGGGCACAGGATCGTCCGGGCACAGCACCACGCTCACCCTGGCTCAGGCCTCCCAGGCAAAAGCACCAAGCCTGCCCACACCCATGCAGGTGACTCCAAGGCGGACAGCCCAGGCCTCACTGGGCTGCTCGGGAACCTGGGCCAGGCCAGCCCACCGGGTGTGCTGGTGGGAGTTCAAGGCCACGCAGCTGACGGCTTGTTCACCTACACCCTCGAGCCAGGAGCCTTCACGAGGGCCACCCACGGAACTGGCTCTGAGACGACAGACCCTCCCCTGCAGGAGCCGCTGGGTCCGCCCGGGAACTGCTCGGAAATGTACATGGCCAGGCTCCTCCAGCTGTGGTTCTGAGGGACTCAGAACCCAGCGGGAAAACAGAAGCCACGTCTGAGAGGAAGAGGAACCTGGAAACAGTGCCATTTTCTCTCATCTCTGTCAAAGGCAGTCTGCCTGCGGCGACCAAAATGTAAACTGTGCGCCCACAAACCCACCAAGCCCAGGGCTTCAAGGATGCCCACTGCAGGGCCCTTTTATTCTGGCAAAAAGGAGAAGGTGGCCAACTGGAGGATAAATGGCAGGGGACAAGCCCACAGTCCCCCTTCCCAACCCTTGGAGCTGGACGTGTTTCAGAATTCATCATGTTTGCATTTTAGAAAGGTAACCGGATCTTTTAAACCAATATGCAGTCTCTTGATGCTGTAACTGTGGATGAAGGATTGAGGGCCAAGGGTCAGACAACAGAACAGTACAAATAATGAAGCCCTGAACACTCACTGAGCCTGGGCGTGTGCAGGAAGCTCCGGGTGCCCTCCACACACTGACTCGCCGTGGGCTGACACACTTGATTATTCTAGCACGCTGCCACCACTAACAGCTACTGAGCGCTGACTGTACACCAGGCACTCTGCTAAGCGCTGCAGGTTAATCATCTCGCTACATCCACACCACAAAGCGTGGTACTGCGACTACTGTCATGTTCTCCGGATTTGCCCCTAATTCATCCTCCGCCATCCCGTAAGGAAGCTGGAGGAGGTGGGGCGGAGCACCCTGCCCAAGGCTCCCAGCCAGGGTGCTGTCCCGCTTCCACGCCTCTCCCACGCCTCTCCCCTTCCCTTCCCTGTTCCATTGTGGTGTGTGAGCACCTGCTGCCTATCCCTGGGACAGTGTCCTGCCTGGGAAGCCAGGCATTCTGGCTCCGGAACTCAGTTACACTTCTTAACCCCTATACTCGCCCCATCTTGTCTTGCTAAAGTGGCTTAAAACTTGCGTAGAACATGGCAGACCCCAAAGACATAAATAAACAAAAGCCAAAGCATGCTGGCATTCAGATCCACAACCATCACATGCTTATACCCTCCCACGCAGTCAGCCTGGGGGCCCTGAAATGAAGCACAGCCTCCTCCTGTCAGCAGGATCCCAGCAAGAGCGCTGAGCCCAGAGGCAGAGACGCAAACAACACCCCAGGGCACCGAGGTCCATTTCGACTGGAGATCTGCCTGAGCAAAGCTACCAGGCTGCCCTCGGCCACCTCTGTAACAGGTTGTGATTTGTTGCTGAGAATCAGCCCAGGACGTGGGTGCTGAGTGACGTGCCTGGGCAGACAGAGGCAGGCTCCACTTCCTCACTGGATTCCCTCCAACCTATCTGCCAACACCAACTGCCGTCACCACCATTTAATACTCAGCTTTGCATAAAGCTAACCTGCCAGGTTGGGGCATTGCAGGGAGCACCAGACAGATGCACCAAAATTAGGAAAGGCCACCCTCCCTCCCAAGCACAGATCCTTTCTGCAAGGTAAAGATCATGCCAGGGAACAGTGGTGGCTACAGGAGGAGATGGATGAGGGTAGGGAGGGAAGCCACTGCTAGCAACTGGGGCCGGGAGGAGCCCGGTGGCAGGGAAAACTCAGGCCTCTCCGGGCCCATCCTTGCCTCTCCTCCCACCCTCCCTGGCCTCTGACGGTGCTTCAGCTCCCAACCTTCCTCCCAGGACTCTAGAAAAGATGACCATGAATTTTTTTCCCAAAGTATACATCAATAAAAGTTTATGACATATATAAACTACACAAATCTTAAGTGTGCAACTCAGTAATGTTTTTAGATAGTTCTACCATCTAAAATAATCACCAAACAATCAAAATGTAAGACATTTCCTATCCCTCTAGAAGGCCTTCGTGCGCCCCTCCCAGTCAGTGCCCTACCCAGAGGCCCCCTTTCGCTGCCCAGTGCGTTCCATGGTGTGGCCACACCGCAACTCACTCATCCACACGGCTGCTGATGGGCATTCGGGCTGTTTCCACTTTTTGGTAATTATGAATAAAGATGCCATGATCCTTCATGGGCAAGTCCTTGGGCACTTGTATGTGTTCGTTTCTCTTGGGGGCACACTCAGGAGTGGAATTTCTGCAGCATAGATAGGCATATGTTGAGATCTGGTAGACATGACCAGCGTGATTTTCCGAAGTGGTTGTACCGACACATACTCCCAACAGCAGTGTATGAGAGTTCCAGTTGCTCCTTATCTTTAACCAACACTTTTATTGTCAGTCTTTTTCATCTTAGTCATTATGGAAGATAACCAGTGGTATCTCATTGTGGCTAAAATTCTCTGATGACCACTGGAGTTTACATAGTTTTCCACACACTCATTAATCATTTGGAATCCTCTTTGGTGACCTGCCTTTGCAAGTCTTTTGTCTTTTCTACATCAAATATATGTAACCAACAATTCATATATTCCTGATATGAACACTTTGTTGGTTACATACATTTCAAATGTCTTCTCCCAGACTGCAGTTGGCTTTTTCACTCTCTTAGTGGTGCTCTTTGATAAAGAGGTCTGAATTTTCATGAAGTCTGATTTATAAAGTTTTTCCCTTCTAAGTGTTCTTTGTATCTTGTTTAGCAAAATCTGTGCCTAGCCTAATTTTACAGATATTCTTCTCTATTATCTCCTAGAAATTCAATTGATTTCTCTTCCACAGTTAGGCCCTCAACTGATCTCAAGTTATTTTTACATATGCTGCAAGGAAGAGGTGGTTGGGGTGTAGTTTAAGGGTGACGTTCTGCCAGCTGCGACCAAAAGCCAGATGTACAAGAAAGGCCAGTCTCTGTCATCCCCAAAGGAAGATGTGGCTTCCCAGACACCCCTTTTCTGGACCTTCCCAGACACCCCTTCTCCACGTCCTTTACCTGAATCCTGCAGCAGCGTCTAATCCCACCTTGCCTCCCGCAGGCCAGCAGATTTCAGATGTACACAGCTCTCTTGTTTGAGAGAATTTCTGGACACCGACCACATGCAAAGGGCTCTCATGGCACATGGAGCTTCCATGATGTCCCATGAGCCCATTTTGACAATTGCATGTAGGTCAAATCCTTTTAAAATGCAAAATGGCAAAGAAGAAATGTGCAGAGAGACAGTGTACAAGAGCCCCGGGCTGGCAGATCTGCTGAGTGCCCACTGTCTGGACCTGAGGTGGCCCCAGAATATGCTCAGACAGCTCATTGTCACCACACTCATGGCCAAGGGAAGAGACCGAGAAAATACCGGGGAAGAGAAAGTCAGTAGGGAGGGGCACTGAGGGAGGGCTCCCTCGCGCCACTGGAGCCAAGAGCCAGTGTGAGAGGAGCGGGCACTGAGAACGGAAGGGGCAGCGCGTCTGCAGAGAGGTGGCACCGGCAATGGCCGAGGAGGCACAGGGTCTGGGGTCCGCTAGAAGGCATTCAGGGGGCTACACGGCCTGGAAGTGAAGGTCAGCGGGTCTGGATTTCTTCCTCAGTGGAACTGGAATCCATGGGAGGGGTGTGCTACGATGTCAGTTGTCTTCCTGAACATGCACCACAGAAGCTAAGAAGGGGAAAGGCATTCACTCAAGCCGTCTACTCTGAAACCCTCCCATCACCACATGGGTCAGACGGCAAAGAACCAGAGACTCCCATCAGCCGTGACTGTGCTGGCTCAGTGCGTGCGCACACACACACACACACACAGACACACACACACACCTGCCCCCCCCGCAGGTACCCCCTCAAGCTGAGGACTCCAGTTTCTCCTCCAGTCCCGGTAGACTGAGGTGTACACTGCGGACCTGCGCATCTCTGGGCACGATTTCTCAGCACTATCCCAGCCGTAATTTTACTTGCATTCATGTGACGATTTGATTGGTATCTGTTTCCTGAATGAGTGTCTGCTGACTCCAGAAGGCAGAGTGCGAGCCTGTCCTGGCCACCAAGACCTCCCCTGCCCCTAGCACGTGGCCTGGCCCAAGTGCTCAGCACTACATGTTTTAACTTTTTTGAATGTATAAGTTCAAATACAAAAGTAGGAAAAATGTGTGCATCATACAACTTCAATGGTCAACTCAGTCCTCATCTTACTTTTTCCTACCCCTCCTGGCGAGTGAACGCCAGCCACCGTGGATGGATGGACGAATGAATGCCTCCCACTGTAAACGTACTGCGTGCACTGGCTTTTTCCTCTCCCTGATTTTGCTGATATTAGACACATGAGGGAAGGCTGGGTGAGTCAGTTTTGCCTCCAAGTTAGCAACTCTGATAAAATTCCAGGAGACTGAAACTCCTGGCTAAAACGAATTTCCTCCTCCCTGTATGCATCGGGCTTTAACTTTTGGGGCCTGTCCTTATCATCGCCACTTTTATCAAGAAGTAACTGTAAAGCAAGGAAAGGTTATGCAGTTCCCACAATCTCTTTCAAATACAGATCTTGAAAGAGCGAGTTTCTTTCCAGAAAACAAGACATGTGGCCTTTTACACACAGAAAATCACCGTCGAAATGAGTATTACAGCTTGGTCCCTCAAGGGGTGATCTACGTCACACCTACTTTATCTATCATAACATTTATAGTGAGCTGCTCTAAATGTGCCTGGTCTTTCTGAAATGCCATGACAGTCTTACAAACACTGCACAGAACGGCGGTGACCGAGCAACTCCCAGTGTCGAGCAAGGTGAGCGGTTTGTTTAATGGCATCCACTTTTCAAGATCCCAAAGGTACCACAGTAAGGATGACCCGAAATGCTAAACAATGCAGTCATAGGGAATAACATCTTTTTTGTTACACAATAAATTGATTATCTATATTTTCTTTTTTCATAAGCATAAGGAAAAAATATGACCTTCCACGAGTATGTGAGTGCACGAGTGTGTGTGTGTGTGTGTGTGTGTGTGTGTCAGTATGGTTACAAGTTCAGGCTCCTGAATCTCTGCCATCTGCAGCCTGTGTGGCCTTAGGCAAGCTGCTTCAACCCCATAAACCCACTTCCTCCTCTGCTAGAGCAAAAGTGATAAGCCCAGGCAACAGACTGCCACGGGCTGAAAGGAGATGTGCACACACCGAGCGCTCAGTCCTTGGAGCTGTTTCCAAAAGCAGCTGTGAAAGAACTCTGGACCACTTCTGGCTTCTGCTGGGAGCCTTCCCCATGGCCTGCCCAGGAAGCAGTACCCCTGCCCCCCAGCCAAAGGGGAGGGCGACCAGGCAGTGGCAGGGGGCGAGCGCCGAGGAGGCTGGCTGCCCTGTGGCCTCTGAGTCACGGCCCTGCCCCTGCCTGCCACATGCCTTTGTTCTCTGGGGCTGAGCTGGGATTCACTTGGGCTCCAGTCCTGGGCTGGGTCATCGGACAGGCCCACAGCCCCTAAGTACACTTCATTTGCACACTCTCCTGTCCCATCACCTTTCTGCCTCTGGCCTGGTGGCTGGCTGCTGCCATGCCAGACCCCAGCCTGCAATATCAGATCTAGGGAGGACCCTCTGGGCTCCTGTGGGTGGTTTAAACCACTGCCACCGCCCCCCCACACCCCCCCACGAAGACCACCACATCATTTTTGGTCTCTGCCTGCTGTTTCCCTGTGTACTCCACTGGGATTTAGCTCCAACCAGTAAAAGATTTAACTACAACCTCCCTGTAGTATTCACGCCCATTCACAGCCACTCACACACTCTGATCCTCTTACACTTCTCTTATTGTGGTAAAATATAGATAACATGAAATTTACCATTTTAACCATTTTAAGTGTATGATTCAGTGACAGTAAGTGTATTTGCAATGTTGTATGACCACACCACCATGCATCTCCAAAACCCATCGTCCCATGCATATCTGTGCCCCTCAAACAGTAGGACCCCATTCTCTCCTCCCCCTGCCGCTGGTAACCTCTACCTGCTTTCTGTCTCCATGAATTTCCCCACTCTCAGTACCCATGTCAGTGGAATCACTCGGTTGTCCTTTTGTGTCTGGCTTCTTCCACTGACCATAATGTTCTCAAGTCTCACCCATGCTGTGCATATGTCAGAACTTCCTTCCTTTCTAGGACTAAGTAATATTCCATCGTGTGGATATACCACATTTTGTCTAACCATTCATCTGCCAGTGTGCACTTGCGTTGTTCCACCTTTCAGCTATTATGAATAATGCTGTTTTGGGCATAGGTGTGCAAGTATCGCTGAGTCCCTGCTTTTGATTCTTTGGGGTACATACCCAGGAGTGGGGCTGCTGAGTCATATGATGGTTCTATGTTTAACCCCTCTCATGCTTTTAAGAATCTGGCGTCATAACACCGCAGCCGCCAGAGCTAGTCAGTAGTGAGTGCTCTTTCACACTGTTCTAAGGACTTACTGTGCCTTGCCTCAATTAGTCCTCAGAACAACTCAGGGTGTGATCATTCTCATCCCCATTTTACAGACAAAGAAACTGAGGCCAGCCCTGTCTGACGGCCGCGTCAGCATCTGAACCCAGGCAGATGATGCTCGTACACCATTTCTGCAGTCGTAACAAAGAAATCCAGCTGCTCTGCCATGTGCGTTCTCTGCCTGAACAGTGCCTTCCTTCGGTCTTTAACGTCACTGCTTGCTCTGGGCTGAGGCATAACTTGAAAAGGGGAATGTGGCAGGGAGGGGCTGGATTAGTGTAGACTCACTCCTAGCCACTAGTGAGCCAGGCAACTCCATCCAGGCCGGTGAAAGGGGGGACTTCCGGAAGGATGCCGGCAGCTCAGGTGACTGCATCCAAAACGATGCAGCCAACCCTCCCCTCATGGGGTGGCCGCTCCACTCTCTGCGGCCCCATCCTGACTGCCAGCACCTGGGTGCCTCCAGGCATCTTTACTGCCCCTTCTGAGCAAGTTAGGGGGGCCAAGAGGCAGCCCCCAGCCCAGCCTGGCTGGGCCTGCATACAGGCCTGGACCGGCCCCCACAGCCCCAGGGTGAGGAACCAGGACAGGCCCAGCCTGGGCCACAGGCTCCACCCACACCTGGCAGACAGGAAGGGAGGCGGGCAAGTGCCCAACAGACACCCACTTCGGGGTAATCTCCAAAAGCACGAACTGGAAGCCCCCGGGAGTACTGAGCAGAACGAGGTCGAATAAAGCCACTGCCTCCACTCAGGGAGACGTCACGTAGCTGCTTGACAGTAATGATCATGATTTTTATACAGAGACTTAAAAAAAAAAACGCTTTTACAGGAATGTCCAGTGGGAAAAAACAGGGCACACACACACTTATGTGAACAATTCACACGGAAGCAAAAATGCAGGCAGGAGGTATGTCATAATGGGGGAATCCTAAAAAGTTTTTTGTCTCTATTTCCCAAGCTTCCCTTCATTGGTTCAACAGATATTAACAGAGTGTCCGCTTGGAGCCAGGGGAGGTGCTAGGGATACAGCAGGGGAAAACAAGAAAACCTCCTGCCCTCATGGAATTTACATTCTAGTAGGGGAGGCAGACATCAAACAAGATGAATAAGCAAAATATACCCTGCACTGGATAGGGACACGGGTGATGGGGAGAAGCGAGCTGAGGAAGGCAGACGGGGGCCTCGGGGCCGTGGCGGAGAAGGGGACATCTGAGTGAAGGCCGCAGGCAGTGGGGGACTGAGGTCCACCAGCCCCAGGGGAAGAGCATTCGGGGCAGGCGAACAGCCAGTGCAAAGGCCCTGAGGTGCCTGATCACAGGACAGCATTGAGGCTGCCGGTGGGTAAAGTGGGGAAAGCCAGACCAAGGTGGGAGAGGGGAATCAAGGCCAGAGCACGAGGGGCTTGCTGGCCACTGTCAGGACTTCAGCTCTCGCTGTGAGAGCCCTCTGAGGCTCTGAGCAGAGGGGTGGTGATCTGCCCGCCCCGTTAAAAGGATCCCTCTGGCTTTGAACTGAGACAAGCTGGAAGATGGTCAGGACAGAGACTGGGGGGCCAGCGGAGAGACCACCACGTCATTCCAGGAAAGTGGGGAGAGAGGCTCGGACGAGGGCAGAAGCAGCAAGACTGGTGAGCAAGGGCGACGTTCAAGGTGCACTTTAAAAGGAGTCACGCTGGGGTCTCCTGAGAAGTGCGGGGAAGAGGGCCACAGGACTCAAAGGTGACACCGGAGGCCTGGTCCTGAGCACTCCGAGGCACAGAGCCGCCATTAACCGAGCTGTGGGAACAGGACCGGGGGAGCCAGGTGTCCTGGAAGCCATGGAAAGAAAAAGCTCCGAGGAAGCGAAACATATCAACGATGTCGTGTACTGCGGGTAGCCAGTCACCCAACCCCCCTAAATTAACTGGCCGACTCTCTCGCCTCAAAGGACTCAGCGGTCGTTTAAATGTTTTCTGACTCACAGGGCTGGCCAGGGATTACTGAGGCCCCGCCCAGCCCAGAACACATGAAATGCGAGTGACGTGTTAAGTAAACCAGTTGAGTTTGCAGGACTGCACAGGGCTTTAGCAAAATTAAAGCCCTGCTGGACACAGGCCGCTCAGCCCCCTGGGAGACGTGTCACACAGAGAGGTCACAGAAGGTCAGCCCAGCTGCACCTCAGCTCTGCGGCAGCTCCCTTGTTTGGGGGCGGGTTATATCACCATGTTTTTCCCCTAACTTCCCATGTGCACAAGCATGCACTCACACCCCTCATTAAAGAATGGAAATAAAATCGCTACGAACTGCCTGTTAGAACACTGACAGCTTAGTGAAGGGAAACTGCTGAGCCAAAGAAGGTCGATTCTGAAGATCTCGAGACAACTTCTACCACATATAGCTTTTTCTTCCCCAGAACACACTCAAAACCCAGCCCAAATGAATCTGGGCTTTCAGAATTGCTTGTCTGAAACAACAGTGAAAAACAACTCCAGTCTCTTGCACACACACATTTAGCACTGTTCTGTTAAAATGGAGCTCCCACCCCAGGGGAGAGCCGCGGGGGCGGAGTGGATTTGCAGCTTCCAAACCAGCTCGCCAGGTTGTTCCTTAAGTTTAGAAAACCAGGTCCCTGTCGATGTATGTGGAGATGGTTCACTTCTGGTTTCTTCTCCCACGAGAACACCATCTTGGACTTGTGCCGAAGCACTGCATCTGGAACGCATAAGCGCATGCAAGGGTGTAAACTAATCTCTTAATATGTGATAGTGTTCCTTTCTTATTTTCATTCCATCCTTCAAATTATGATGCCAGTGAACTGGGGCAGGGCGGAGGGCAGTGGGGGTGTTGGGCAAAAATTGCTTTAGCAGCAGAATCCTTTTCTTAAATGAAACCCTACCTCTTTTCCCCAAAGGTAAAACAAGTTAAAATGCAGCCTCACTCTGATACCCTCCACGGCTCCCTGGTGCCTGCAGGGCTCTCCCTTCCCAACCATGGAGGCAGGGGAGGATGGGAGGATCTCTAGGGATCCCCATCACACCCTCAAAGTCAAGGGGAGCCAGACCTGCCAGATGCACTCCCATTTCACAAAGTCAGGAGTTAAATGTATTATCCAAGGTCTCCAGCCTTAGATCACACACTACCCTGTACTGTATCATTTTCTTCAACAGGAAAAAGAGATGCTGATGTCCCTGGATTTCTGTCTTTGCAGCTTGAAGAATGGGTCTCTGGAGTGTCCGCCCGGCAGACTCAATGACTAGGGGAGCCGGGAGGGAGGCATTAGGATTTGGACCCTATGTTACTAAGATGGCAAAACTCCCCTCTGACCTTCAGATTCACCACAGCCCCTATCAAAATCTCAACTGCCTTTTTTGCAGAAATTGACAAGCTGATCCTAAAATTCATATGGAGACCCAGAACAGCCAAAACAATCATGAAAAAGGACAAAGTAGAGGACTCACACTTCTCAATTTCAAAAGTTACTACAAAGCTACAGTAATCAATACAGTACAGGCAGTGGTACTGGCGTAAGGACAGACATCCGGATCAAAGGAACAGAACTGACAGTGCAGAAATAAACACATTAAAGGCCAACTCATTTTCACTAAGGACGTCAAGACAATTAAAGGGGAACAATAGTCTTTTCCATAAGTGGTGCTAGAACAATAAGAATATCCACATATCCACATGCAAAAGAATGAAGTTGTACCTCTACCTTATACCACACAGAAAAATGAACTCAAAATGGATCAAAGACCTAAACTAAGGAGCTAAAACTTTGTAGAAGAAAACTTCAAAGAACTTAAATTCTAAGAAGAGAACTTAGGCATAAATCTTCCTGGCCTGGGATTAAGCTAAAGTTTGTTAGGTATGACTCCAAAGCACAAGCAACATAAGCTAAACAGATAAACTCTACTTCACCAAAATTAAAACCTTGTCCTTCAAAGGACACCAAGAAAGTGAAAAGACAGCCTATAGAATGGGAGGACACATTGGAAAATCACGTGTCTGCCCAAGGACTGAATCTAGAATATGTAATGAACCCTTACAACTTAATAAAAAAAAAAGACAATCCTATTTTTAAAATGGGTAAAAGATCTAAAAAGACATTTCTCCAAGGAAGATCTACAAATGACCAATAACCAACACAACCTTGAGGAAGAACAGAGGGGGAAGGCTGACACTACCTGACTTCAAGATGTTTACAAAGCTACAGTAATTAGGACAGTGCAGTATTGCCAAAAGAACAAACAAATAGATCAATGGAAGGGAATAGAGGGCCCAGAAATAGACCCACATAAATACAGTCAACTGATCTCTGACAAAGGAGCGAAGGCAATACAACAGGGCCAAGAAATTCTTTTCAAAATATGGTGCTGGGATAAGTGGACACCCACATGGAAAAAAAAAAAAAATCAATCTTGATACAGATGTCCACCCTTTACAAAAAATTACTCAAAATGGATTATAGACTTAAATGTAAAATGTTAAACTATAAAACTCCTAGAAGATAACATAGGAGAAAACTTAGATGACCTTGGGTACTGGTTATGCTTTTCTAGATACAACACCAAAAACACAACCCATGAAAGAAAGAAAAAGCTGGACTTCATTAAAATAGAAACTTCTGCTCTGCAATAGACAATATACCAAGAGAACTAGGAGACAAGCCACAGACTGGGATAAAATATTTGCAAAAGGCACATTTGATAAAGGATTGTTTTTCAAAATATACAAAGAACTCTTAAAACTCAATAAGAAAACTAACAACGTGAATTAAAAATGGGCCAGAGACTCTAACGTCTCAAAGATATACACAAATGGAAAGTAAGCATATGAAAAAATGCTCCCCATCATATGGGGTACATACCCAGGAGTGATACAAATTAAAACAACAGTGAGGACACCACTACACACCTATCTGAATGCCCAAAATCCAGAGCGCTGACAATTACCAAAAGCTGGCAAGGGTGTGGGGCCACAGAAGCTCTCACACATTGTCTCGTGGGAATGCAAAACGGTACAGGGTACTTTGAGAGACATTTTGGTGGGTTAACGAAACATACTTTTACCATACAACCCAGTAACTGGCGCTCCTTGGTATTTACACAAAGGAGTTAATAACTTGTGCCCACACAAAAAGCTGCACAGAGCTGTTTATAAGAGCTTTATTTATAACTGCCAAAACTTGGAAACAACCAAGATGTCCTTCAGTAGCTAAATGAGTAAATACACTGTGGTACATCCTGACAATGAAATACTATTTGGTGCTGAAAAGAAATGAACTGCCAAGCTATGAAAAGACATGAAGGAACCTTACGTGCATATGACTAAGTGAAAGAAGTCAATCTTAGGAGGCTACATACTGTGTGATTCCAATTATATGACATCTGGAAAAGGCAAAACTATGAAGACAATAAGATCAGTAGGCGTCGTGGACGGTGGTAGAGATGTGTGTGAGGAACACACAGATTTTTAGCACAGTGGAAACACTCTTATGATATTGACAATGACGGGTACATGTCATTATGCATTTGTCCAAACCCAGAGAAAATACAACACCAAGAGTGAATCCTAATGTAAACTGTAGACTTTGGATGACAACGATGTGCCCATGTAGGTTCGTCCTCGGTAACAAACATACCACTTTGGTGATGATGCCAATCACTGGGAAGACTATGCATGCGTGGGGACAGGAGGTATGTGGGAAATCTCAGTACCTTCTTCTCAATTTTATTATAAGCCTAAAATTGCTCTTAAAAAAAAGTAAAAAAAAAAGAAAAAAAGATATGCAACACCTTCAGCCATTAGGGAAATGAAAATCAAACCCACAATGAGATACCACTTCACACGCACTAGGGTAGGAAAAAATAAAAGACAGATGATACCAAGTGCTGACGAAGATGTGCAGAAACTGAAACGTCATACACTGCTGGTGGGGATGCAAAATGGTGCAGCCACTGTGGAAAACAGCTGGGCAGTTCTTCCAAAAATTCAACACAGGAGTTTCCACATGACCTACAATCCCACCGCTTAGGTATATACCCAAGAGGAGTGACAACATATGTCCACACAAACCTGTACACCCTTCCCTAAAGGAGGGAGCCAGGGAAGGGGCCACAAAGAAAAGAGACGCATCTGGACAGAGAAAGCGTTCCTGGAAATAGGACTCAGCAGAAAAAAATGACTGGAAGAACAATACATACAAAATGAGCCCATTATGTTGGTTTTTAAAGATTTTCACAGGTACACACACCTGTATGTAAAACATATACAGAAAAAGAAAAATATACAGCCAGCTGATCATAAATGTTCTTTCTGGAAGCAAGCCTGGGATCAGGGAGGGAGAATTTTTTTTTTACCCTACAACTTCTGATTTGTTTGCTTTTGTGTATATTAAGAAAATAATCAGCATTTCTTGTGCAAAAGACATTTCTTTTTCTAGCCAAAAGGAGGGGAAGAGGCCAGCAGAGGTGGGCAGTGTGGGCAGTTCTGGAAGTGGACAAGAGGGAAAGAGAATTCCAAGGAGTGGGAAGAGCGGAAGCGAAGCTGTGGAGGCAGCTGTGGATGGGGTGCTTGGGGGGCTGTGGGTTCCGCTCCGCGAGCGGGTCCAACAGGGACCTGGGCAGGGTGTGGTGCAGGTGAACCAGAACAGTCCCCGCAGCAGCCAGGTTCCCGGGCAGGGGGCTGGGGGCCAGCGCAGGAGGACCCTGCAAGTGGCTGGGCAGGAAGTCGCAGCAGCCTTTCCCCCGGCCTCTGTCTCGCAGTGAACTGACGCCCCCCTCCTCCACGCCCCGGTTTCGCTCCTAATAATATCGTCTCCAGAAAGGATAGCACCCCTCACCTGAATGACAAACTGCCAGCACACCTTTAGGAGCATAACGCAGCCATCCCTGGCCAGTGACTGGGGCCAGTCCAGTCACCAGAGTGACCGCAGCCGGCCCTTCCCGCATGCGGGCTGTGACAGGGAGAGGCACCCTGCCCGTTTCTCGTCCCTTCATGCTCACAACCAACCTGTACAGTACAGCCAAGCACTCTCCCCATTTACAGATCAGGCGCCTGAGGCTTGGAGAGGTTAGGCCCCTGGCCCAAGGTCACTCTATGAGGAACGCTGGAGCTGAGACTGAACAAGGACCCCAACCACCCCTCCCGCACACTCCAGGCACTTCGATCAGCTCCGAGGCCGGCCACCGCTCCGGACCACTACAGCTTCCAGGAAAATATTAACAAACTCAGAGTTGGAGAGGAATTTAGGCCTTGGGGGTTCCACCCGCAGGAACAGCAAATCCAGATCTATAAACTTGCCATTTGCTGCTAGAAGTGGAGGTGGGGTACCGGGACAAGGAGGCAAGCTGGACCCCTATCAACCAGCTAGCTGGGTCTTTAGCCAAGCCTGGCAAGGAACCAAACTGCCTCCTCTGGCCTCCAACTCCGGCCAAGGCCTCAGCCTCTGTTTCTGGAGCTTTCAGGTTTTGCCGTGGGCCCCGTGTCCAGCTTTGCTCTGACCTGAGGGTCCACCCTGGAACGGTCAGGAGACACCTGGGAAATGAGGCAATGGTCTCTGGCCTCGTTGTTCGGTAGCCACCAGAGACCCTGGGGCACCCACCGAACATCCCAGCAAGTCCTCTGTGTGGGCGACTGAGCGGCTGATGGGAGCAGCCCCTTCCCCCTCCCTAAGCTGGCATTCCACAGGGATGTGCACCGGAGAGACCCATCGGACAGACGGAAGCACACCCGTCTCTCCCCCACCCCTGAGCGACTCGTCTGAGAAGCCTCCCCACCTGCATGTCTCCCTGCACAACTGAGCAGAGCCCCAGGAAGACACAGAGTTGGCGAGCTGTTCGTCACTCCACAGCTCAAGCTCCTGGTCTGGCACATGGAGACACTAAGAGGGCCTGGGCCTCAGGCTGCCTGGAGAGGAGACGGGATACCTGATAGAGCCCAGGCACACAGGCCCAGCCACTTTATTGCTGGCCTTTATTGAGGCTGCTATGTCAGTTCCTTCTGCACTGTATGTTCATGTTCATGCACTCCACACACACACACACACACACACACACACACACACACACACACACACACACACACACACACACACACCTACAACCAACGAGAACCAACGAGAACCTCACATCATCCAAGTGCTGGTAACTTTACCTGGACGTTCGCACATGCTGTTCCCTCTCCTTCCATCCCAACCCCCCATCTAAGAGGGGTGACGTGTGACCCTCTCTCTCTGTACCTTCTTAGATGTCACTTTATCCAAGAAGCCCCCTTGCCTCCTTTGTGCCATGTTAAATAAAATCAAAAGATCAACTGATCAACCAATCAATGGAGATAAGGGACAGCAGGCATCTCCTGGTCCCCAATCCAATACATTTTCACCCTTCCATGTTTTCCATCAAAGCCCTCTTAAGTCCTCCCCCTCTAGGTGGGTCCCTCTAGGTGATGAGGTGGATATAACCAAGTGACACAAAAGAGCAAGGAGCCACGGCCAGGGCAGGTGGGTGAGGCAGGTCTTCCATGTGCAGGGTTATAATGCCAGCAGTGGCCCAAGGATGGGGCGGACACAAACAGACCAGGACGTGGGTGGCAGCAGGCAGAAGCCAGGAGGCCACATCTCGTCCCCAACAGAGGGGGCACAGGGACTATATCTGAGTCTCTGCACCCCACATCTTTCCTCTGGTGGAAAGAGCTGTCTCAGGAGGCAATGAGTTCCCCGTTTCTGGAGGATTCAAAGTCAGGTTAAGCAACTAGGTAGAGACACTGTGGCAGTGGTTTAAACCATGGGGCTGAACTATGTGAACTTTTTAAAGGTCACTGCTACCCTGGGGCTCCCAACTTAAAGCTCCCCGGCCTCCCCTGCCCTCACTCAGTGGGTGCTTATCCATCCCGCCACCCAGGGACACTTCCTGAGCATCCACTGCACGCCAGGAGCCAGAGCTCAGGGGTGGACAGGGTGGCCCCTCTGCCCCTTGGAGTCTACACTCTCCTGGGGGTGCTGGAGGCAATAAGCCCATAGACGCAGGAGAAAGACTACTTCGTGTAAGCTCCACAAAGAAAATACAATGGGGGAATGTGGCAGAAACTGGTAGAGGAAGGGGCTGCTCTGGGCAGTGGTCAGGGCAACCTTCTCTGCAGAGAAGACATCTGAGCTAAAGGGCAAGATAGTGCCAGATGTGTGAAGAAATGGTGGAACGGTGTGCCCCGCAGAAAGAAGAGAATGTGCAAAGGCTCTGAGAAGTCTCCAGACAACCTGAGCTTAAACTTTCACGTGCTGCGCCCGTCCCAGCAGTCCTACCCCCATGGCCTGCCTCCTCCTCTTCCCAGTTGATTTCTTTATCAGATTTTCTCAAGTCACTGCAGACCCGGATTTTCCACTGAAAGGTGGGCTTTGGGCAAAGACACAAGGAACACGTATGTACCTCGACCTCGGGGACTGGGCAGGCAGAGGTAAAGCTGACACCTTGATTCCCCAAGACTCTGTGCCTGCCTACGGGAGTGAGAACCTGAATCTCTCCCCGCAGGCCCTTTGCAGAATATGATGAAAAGGGAACGCTCATGCAGAAATGCACCCCTGAGCTGCAAGCGTCTCGTGCCTTCGGGAGCTTTCTGGAGCCGCTCCTGTCTCGGTCACCACCAGCCACCAAAGAAGCTGACCTGGTGCAGCGGGGAGACCCCACCGATGGACGGGGACAACATGCTGATGGTGAATGAATGGAGGGGAGGGGACAAGAACAGGCGCTGGGGCTCTAGGTACACTCCCACACTCACAGAGAGGAGAGGGTGTCAGCCTGCCAGGGGGCCCAAGGCCTGAAGGAATTCAGGTGAAACCTTATCCACTCCATCCCAGCGGTGCAAACATCCAGGCACACCCCAGAGCTTCCAAAGACGGTCTGAGATCCCATTTCCCAGGTGCGTCCTTGACGAAAGTCACCTCTAACCTCACGCTCAGATATATTTTGCACAAGCCTGGTTAACCAGATGAAAAGTTACCGCCAAGTCCGTGTTTCAGGGCTGAAGGGCACATTGCAGCTACTGGGTGAAAAATGCACGTCCTGAGCAGAAGAGCCTGCCCAGCCCCTCACCAGGGACCTAGGGCTGTGCACGCCTGTTTGGCAGATGTCAGCCATAATAACAACAGCCAACACAGGTAGAGCTTACCTTGTACCAGGCACTATTTTAAGAAATCCAACCTTACACAACCCCTTAAGGTTTGTGTTCTTATATCCCTATTTTACAGATGAGTAAACTGAGGCACCGGTAACTTGCACAAGGCTCAACAGCTAAGACGAAGACCGCAAAACTCCCCACTCCATACCCAGCTAGGGAAGAAGGCAGTTACATCCTCTCAGTGCATGAAATGCTTAAAACTAAGTTTCTACCGGTGCACTCAAGACACCTACATTTTGGCAGGCCTCACACCTTGCCCAGAGCCGGAAGCAAGCCTGCCTCGGGCATGAAATGGGGCACGAGTCCTCTTGGAACAAACAAGCCCCTCCGTTTCGGCAACGCTCGGGTCCGCGAGGAGGCCGACAGGGCGAGCGCAGCGCTTCCTCGCGGCAAAACCCAAGTTCACCGGCTCCCACCGGCGGGGCCAACGTCCACGCTCAGAGGCGCTCCCCCGCCTCCGGCTGCGGCACCGGGATTCACCTCCGCCCCCTGGGGCCGTCCCTACCTCGGGATCCCGGGCGGCGCAGAGTCTGGAAGACGCCGCCGCCCTGCGCGCGGAGCCGGGGTCCTGCGGGGACGCGGCCGGCGGCGGGGGCAGACGCCCAGGGAGAGGGGCTGCGCCCGGGACAGGTGGCGCCTCCCCTTGCGGAAGTGGCTCCGCGAACTTTCGCCCGAGAGCTACCGCGGACCCAGGTCAGGGTCCCCAGGGCGAGCTGCGGCCGACGCGGGCCGGCGGTGGCACTGCCCCCCGAAAGCGCTCCGGGTGCCCGGGGCCGCAGATCGCGCAGCGCCTGCTCGGGGCGGGCGAGCGGGGGCGCCTGGCGGCGGGGCGGGGGTCCGGCTCGGGGACGGCGGGTCACCCCGGGTCCCGGGGGAGTCCCGCGGCAGGCCGGCTGGGGGGGTGCCCGGGCGCGGAGGGCCTGGCAGGGGCGGGGCTCCGGGGCGGCCGCCCGCACTCACCTCGGCGCCCGGCACAGGCTCCGCGCGGCGGGGCTGCAGCGCGCCCCGTGGCCACGGCGGCGGGGCCCCGCGCGGGGCGGGGCGGGGCCGGGGGCGGGGAGGCCGCGCAGCCACGTGGGCGGGAGGCGGGCCGGAGACCCCCGCGGGCGCCCGAGCCGGTGGCACGGGCTGGACGCGGCCACGCCCGTCTGGCGCCCCGCCCCCCGCTCCCCACGCCCCGCCCCCCGGGCGCCTGGGCGGGCGGCCGGGGACGGGGAAGCTGAGCGGTTCGGGCGGAGGGCCGGGGTCCAGACCCGGGCGTCGGGAGGCAGTGCGCAGCCCGCCGCCCCGGCCCCATCTCACTCCCGCGCCTCGAAGGCGCCGCGGACACCGGGGTGCTCGCGGGACAGGGATCCGAGCGGGAGGGGACCGCGGCTGCGCCCGCGCCCGGCTGGGCCTGGAGCCCCAGCCCCAGCGCCAGGCCGACCGGGCGCGGAGGTGCGGCCGCTGCCTGACTTTCTCGCCTGTGCGGTGAGAATGCGCGCGAGCCGCGAGCCCAGCAGGTTCTCAGGAGGCGCGGGTTCGTTGGCGGACGCTGTGCCCAACCGAGACGCAGCCAGCATTGGCTGGCGGCATCGGCGCGGAAATAAAATGCGCATCTAAATACAGCTATTTGCTGCACTCATTCATTCAACAGATAAAAGCCTTCTGTCCTCAGAACTTCATAAACTAGGAAATAAAGAATGCGCTGGGCGGGAGTTAGGGCCTCTTACATAAGTATACACCGTGCGGATAAAAATCTAAAGTTCATTAGTTTTCATGTGCCAGGCTACTTTTTAGGAGCCGGGTCTACCTGGACGTCCCGACAGCCTTGTGAGGCGTGGAGTTTGTGCAGGCCCAGTTCTCAGACGCAGCAACTGAATCTAGAAGAGGGGCAGCCAGCCCGCAGGTCAGAGGTGACAGCATTAGCCTGGAGGTCCAGGCTGCTGCCAGACTGACCTCACTAGCTCCAGCCCCTCCCCCTCAGGCCACCTCACAGGGGAGGGACGCTGGGGAGGGTTCCTGGGGGGCCCCTTCTGACATTGGCTGCTGGGAGGTGGCTCTCCCAGCCCAGTCCCCCGCGACCAGCACGAGGGGTTCAGAACTGATCTGGCGCAGCTGAGACTTCCTTCAGGACAACGCCAGTGCCTACGGAGGCACTCAGCCTGGTGGTGCTGGGTGGCCTCTTTCTGGCCTTTTGGACCAGGAACTGAGCATCTTGAGCAAACCAGCTTAGGTTTCAACAGCTGCACCTCCATTCCACTAGTTGACCCCAAACCCAGTGCCTCGTGACCCCTCCGTTTTCTGTTCAGGGAATACTCACCCACCCTGGGACTCCATTTCCAAAGCCAAAGCCTCTATCCAGACGCCTGTTCTCTCATCATTTCCCCACAAACCTCTTTTGTTACTCTCCACCCAGCACACTGTGGAAGGTCCCTACTACCACCAGCTATGTATATTCATAATAAAGGGCTTCCACTCCCTCATTAGCCCAGAGCTCAACTGGTGCTTCAGACCCCCAAGTCTACACCTGGTGTCCTACCAGGCAGCCTTGTCAAAGACAAAAATTTTATTTCCATTAGATTCCATTTCGATGATTTGAGCCTCTGCTATGCCACACACGGTGCCAGGCTCTGGGGAGCAGCAGTGACTCTGTCACCAAGACAGTCCCCAACCCCACAGGGCTCACAGCTGACATGGTAACAGTCAGACCCCTCACCAGGCAATTAGGGAGCAGGGTGTGGGGAGCGGCACACGGGGACGCACCACCCACATTCGGGCTGGGGGAAGGGAGCCTGCTGAGCCCTGGCCAGTCTGGGAAACCAGGCAGCAAGAAGGTGCAGAGAACAGATGTGAAAGCCAGAAGTAGGACACAGGGCATGCTCCTGGAAGTTCACGGAGAGGGGCCTTGATGGCCAGCCCTTGCCCACTGAGTGGTTCAGGCAGAGGTGATGGGATCCTGCTGGCCGCTGAGGAATGGCTGTACTGGGCCGGGGTCCTGTGCACAGCAAAGGTAATGGGCATTTTTATTACTACTGAACCCCTGTTTTATAATCAGTGTGTCCAGAAATCAGAAACGAACTGCAAGTAGGATATGTAGACTAAATTACATCAACTTAATCCACCAGGGTTTCTATCACTGCCCCATCCCATCCCGTGCACCACGCCTGGCCGTCTGGAGGGGAAAAGACTTGTGTTCTGGACTCAGGTCAGGAGTTTGTTGGGGGAACAGATGATATACCTAAAGCAGGCCCTTCAGTCAGGGGTGGGGAAGAGATGGCAGGAAGTGGAGTTTGGGAACTGATGGCCAGGCCAGGAGACACTGATGCTCAGCCACTTTTTCTCCTTGAAATAGTTCACGAGGGCCTGTTCTTGCCTTCAGCTCTGTCTCCCCTAACTCTGCGAGACAGGCTGGAATGGGAGCAGGGTGGTCACCTGCTGAATCAGTCACTGGGAAAGCCGGGTCTGCAGGAGCCTCCCCCACCGCCCACCATCAAAGGCCTTCAGGAAGGGCAGGATGCCGAGCCCACCAGCCCCGGCCTCCAAGCACCCAGCCAGTGCCATGAACCCGGCTATGTGAACAACCATATATTTCAAACCCTCTGACAATCTAATACCACATGTTGTAAAGTAGTGTCGAAAATACTGAGAGGTGTCAAGAATGAGACAACACCCACCTGTAATCATGCCACCCAGAGATCACCGCTGTGGAGAGGAATCCCACCTTGGTTCCACAGCAGCCATCCGACCAGGGCTGAGGGAGATGCCTGGGGGATCCCCCTTTATAACCACACACCCCTTCACCTGCCCCAGGTGACCACATCCCCACAGGCAGATGTGCCAGCTCTGTGCCCACCTCCACCTGATCTCACATCCAAGCCTCACAACAGCCCTGCTGGGTATTGAACGTGACTTATTTTCCAGACAGGGCAAGTAACGCTTCAGGTCACCAGCCCAGGGTCACCCAGAGAGTGGCAGACTGAGACCAAAGCCCCATTTTAATCACAATGATAAAAAGTAATGCTCTCACCAATAAGAATACAATTAGATCCACACATACAGAATCTTTAAGGACATCTAATTTCAGGTACACGGACCAGAGGCAGGGCCTGGCTGTGTTTGCATTCTGCTGCCAAGCACGCCCTGGCCTTTCTTGGCTGCGAGTTTTCCACGGCCTGGCCTCGCGCAGCCGGGTGAGAAACACCTTAGGTGTGTCCTGAGGCTGACACCTGCCCGCTTCCTGGAATGTTTCTGACCACGAGGTTGAGGAAGACCAGGCAGAGGCATCTCATCCCGGAGGACCATCTCTCCATCTCCACCCGACTCCAACTTCTAAAATTCGGAAAATTCCCCTAACCACACACTGATAGTCAGTTAGGGAAACAATCCCCGCCTCTGCTCACATCCAGAGTGGGGGGTGGCATTCCGCCTGGCCCAGGGACCTCGAAGCAGCAAGTCCAGAAAAATGTGTCTATATTGGGACTGACAGGTGACCAGGAAAAAAAGAGTGAGTAGATCTCAGAGCTCATGGTCAGCTGGCAGTCTGTGTGCCGCCAACTATGACGCGTGCAGTTACTGCCTTCGTGCCTCTTTGCCAGGAGCATCTCCCACGCACCCCAGACCCCCACCAATCCCTTCCTTCTAGGATCAACACCAGAACAGCCAGGCATGGACCCCCTCCCCTCTTCTCTTACGGGACAGAGGTGCTGTAACTTAGCATCTGACAAAGGACTGAAGGTCCTGTGAGCTGGGAACTGTCTCCCATCCTGACTCCCAAAGACCCCCAAGATCCTCCTTTCTATATGATAACGAATAGCCACCATTTACCAAGTGCCTCACACTTGCTAAGCATGGCTGTGGGGTCTCTATAAACCCCATCTCACGTAATCTTCACGATAACCGTGTGCAGTGGGTTATTAGTCTCACCCTGCAGATTAAAATACAGGCTCAGAGCAAGTGGGTGATTTGCCCACAGTCCCATACACAGGAAGAGGCAGGCCAGGGGACAGGGATCATGTGTGCAGCCCACCCGTTACTATGTCCCCAGTACACACGTTACACTCATGTAAGTGCTGCAGAAGGAGGCTGAATCATCTAGGAATGTGAAAAAATGATGCAACAGCCCCTCGAGAAAGAGGCCAGGGAGCCAAGCTTGCTGATCTTGCCTTACTTTCCCTTAATCTCAAGGACCCCATTTCAAATGTGTCTCAGTGAAAAGGTCTTAGCTCACGTTTGCGTCCATCTCTCCCATCACTGCATCCTCTACCTCTCGTATTCTTGGACCACTTCTAATTTTGTTCCTGCAGTGAGAACAGGTATTCAGGTGTAAGGGTAGGCAACAGACATTTACTGAGGACACCCTCTATGCCCAGAATAGCAGAGATATATTTTATGTCTTCTCCCTCCTCCACCTGCTTAGTTTATTGCCTGAAGTCTCTTACTTAACTCAAACAAAATGATTTGTTCTAATTAAAGCCTGCAAGGGGAAGCTGGTCTTGGCTACTTCTACCAAAGTTTGCATTTCTATAAAACCAAATAAAGCCAGTGGCAAGGACTCACAGATGTTGGTTATTCTAAGAACCCCAAGCAGCTGTAAAAAGGGACCCCGCTTTCTAACACCATGGGAAAGACCAGGGCTTCTCATGCTGCAAAGAGGACTGTTTGTCCCACTAACAGGGAAGAGGAATTCACTTATTGCAGCATCTGCTTAATGAGCCGCTTCCATTGAGTCCTTCCAGACCCGTCTGCTTAACCTATGAACCAAACTGACTCCCAATATTTGGATTGAGAAGGGAACCAAGTCACCCCAGCTTGTCACTCAAGGTTTTTTTTTCATTCCCCTGGAAACCATATTGAGGGACAGTGTATTGGTCCTTCAGTGTGGTCAGGAGTGACGACACTTCAACCAGACACCTGGTCCCAGGGCTGCTGATCCCTTGTAGGGGCCCTTGCAGAGCTTCCTGATTTCTGGGCCTCAGAATCTCAAAAACGAGGGTGCACACTGGCTTGCGGCGAGAAAAGACAAGAGAGTGTTAATAGGGCAGGCACTAGCCACCGTTCAGAGGCCGTCTGCCATTGCTTCGCTTCTGGTCTGCTGCCCACTGCCGTTCCGGGGAAGCTCTCTACTGCCTTTGACTGTGCAAAGAGCCCTTCAGGTCCACCCCTACCTGGAGGGCTAGAGCTGTGCTGAGAGGCTAGGGGAGCAGTCCAGGTAGTGTTACTGCAACTCACATCCTGGCTCTGCCACTAGCCAGCCATGAGCTCAGGTCAGTCACAGCCTCTCTGAGCCTCCGTTTCCTCATCTGTAAAACAAGGTAGAAAGATTACTCATGAGGCGGAGTAGCTGTGAGGAAGACATGATGGCTGTAACGCTCCTAGCACTCAAAGACTGGCTCTTAGAAATAGGGAGACGTGGCAGGGGGCGGGGAAAGAGAAAGCAGTGGGCAAAATGACCGGCAGTAACCTGGGTGAAGAGCAACAGGAGAAACGAAGGCCATGCCATGGATGGGAGGCAAGAACTTGACAGAATGTCCTCCTCCCGCACCCTGAGTGCTTCGCTCAGAGGCGGTTTTACTCCTGCGGGGAAGGAACAAATAAGCAAGAACGCCCAGGCTCCTGGGACCTCAAGTCCCCACCTCGTCCTTGCTGGGTCACGGCCAGGCTTGTGTTCCGTGTCCTTGCTCTTTATTGCTGCTCGCTGTCCTCTCCCAGACACCTTTCATTTTCTGAGCACTACGTGCTGGGTAAGCACTTTATATTCACCATCCTGAGAAGCAGGGCCTCTGACCAGTCCAGGCTACAGGTGAGACACGGGTCCCAGGGGTGCAGTCGTGGGGACACAACAGCAGCAGTGGAGCTCGAACTGCCCCCAAGGTTGATGGGCACCAAGAATTTAACTCATGGGGCACAGGGCCCGAGGGAAGTGAGAGGGCACCTGTCGGCAGGACGAGCAGCCACTGCTTTTTCCTTTCGAATGACACGCAACCTGTGGCTCTCAGATTTCAGTGGCTCTTGTCAAATTCCAGAAAAGAGAGTCTGTTTTGCCAGTCAGATTTCTGCTTGATGTGAGCATCCCGCCCCTGCTCTTGATGCCACACAGGCTACAGACAACTGCCTGCTGGAGGGTGATGGCAACGGGCAAGGCAGCAGACAAGGTTCCTTTCCTCGAACATGCAAGATGCACTGGCAGCCGCCTCCTCATCCTGGATGGTGTCTCTCCTTCCCAGAGGCAGGGCTCTCCTGGGACTGTGCTGGTACCCCCAGCCATTCACAAACAGCAAGACAGCTAGAATAATGAACCACCACAATCTGAAAACAAAACATTTTATTCGATGCAGAAATTCTAAGGTACAAAAACAACATTTTGCAAATGTCAGCTGTGATCTGTCTCCTATTTAGTTATGTACAATCAAAATAGACGTTCACGTCCTCAGTGTAACAGTACAGTGCACTGCTACGGTCCGCAGCCCTCACGACGCCTCCGCGTCGCACAAAGGACAAACTCAAGGGTAAAACACACACTGCGTTCCACAGGCTTCCCCTCGGAGCACTCATGGGGAGCTTCCGCAGTGAAAAAGAACTATTTTATCCAACAGTGAAAATAGAACCCACCTATTCTCTACATGACCACAGTTGGTTTTTACAAAAATTTTTGCTCTCTCCAGACTCGCCATGGGTTTAAGAGAAAAAAACAACATTCTAAAAAAAATTAACAAGACACATAACACACTGGGGGAAATCCAATGGTACCTTTTGTGTAACAGATGGAGCAGCCACATCACGTACAAACAAAAGAATGTTTCTCTGACTCTTAAATGAAATTGTTTGATAGAAACATCAGATAAGCAGTCATCATGGTCTGCTTTGTCAGACTCCTGGCTGCACGGAGCACGGTGTCTAGTCAGTTCAGAGGCATTGCTCCAGCTTGAGCACAGGGAAAAGCTCCCCGAGGAGTATGCCGTCCCTGCTGCATTTCAGGGAGGAACTGAAGAACGGGAGAGACGACAGCGGGTCAAAACTCCCAAGAAGTCCCCACTCGCCCTCTCTGTCAATTAGCCCTTAGCAAGTGCCCTCTCTCCCGCCAGGGGTTAGACGGGCGTCTGCGCCAGTGAATGAGACTCTAAGTCATGAGCAAAGGTGATGTCTATAGAGATCCGTACAGGCAGAATCCAGATTTGTGGTGGAGGGGTAGCTGCCACTCAGGAGCTAAGAGCTGGTCTTGAAGCAGCTCAGGAATGACACTGGACTCATCGAGAATAAGCACCACAGGTCTGACTGCAAGAGGGAAAATCGCCGTATGACAGGAGAATATTGCCATGGGAAAAAAAATGAAATATGTGGCAGTCAAATAATCCTCAAAACGAATATAGGTGATATACCAGTCTTTTAAAAAGTGCTGTTGTATTTTTAAGTAGTAAGAGAAGCTGGGCCTGTATAAAATTCCCTGAAATCCCCATCCTGAGCTTGGCCTTCCCAGTGGGCATGGCACCCCATTCTGCTTGGGCAAAGAGAAGCCGAGGGACAGAAAAGCAGTAGAAGTTATTAAGCCGTTGGGAAACCAGCACCGTGAAGAAGGATTTAAGTAGGTGGGATTATTTATCACTGAAATAACATCACCAAAGGGATGACTTCACTGTGGTTTCCAAATACACGGAAGGTGACCAGCTGTACTTTTTCCACTGCATGCAGAACAAAGGAAGGCTGGGTTGAATTTCTATGAGGAAGACATACAGAGAACTATCTGATCAGCAGGGTAAGTTACAGCATCTCCTTCGCGGAAACCCCAGAATCCCGGCACAGCCGTATGTCTGGCATGATTCAGGCGCTGCCCTGTCTGACACCGGGGCGGGGGTGGGGAGGGGACAGGTTAGATCATCCGAACTTTCCCTCAGCCCCAACCCTCAGCCCCAACACTCTGAAATCGGAATCAAAGCTATCGGCTTACAGTCTGACTTTCTTTCGTTTATTCTCACCCCGTGCCTGGAAAGGAGGTGTTACAGAGAGGCTGGCCCGACGCCCCATGACGACTCCTAACTGGTATCTCAAGATCAGGAAAAGCTTTTCTCCGTATACCATCTCACATCTCCAAAACTGAGGCCATTCACAGGTCATTTAACACAGAGGATGACGCAGATACCTTCCTCTCGTGGCCACTTGGGGATTCCTTGCGTCACTCCCCACAATGCCTGCTTTCCATATTAAGTCTTGGCCTAAGCTCAGAATTGTACATCATCTAAAAAAACTGATGAAGCCAAGAACCCAAACTATAAATAAGGTCCTTCAGGTTGTGGAGTTTCAACAAAATTGTTCCAAGCGTCTTATGTTTTAAACGAGTAAAACATTAATCTGACTTTGAATTTAACAACTGGCTTGCCTTTCTCGTAAGGCACCGTGAAATGCAAGGGAACAGTCAAAACACTCCAAATACATTCACAATCATATCAGATTTCTCTGGGGGAGCAAGTAGGGGAAAGAAGTGATCCAGCTACAGGCTTCACTTAGCAAGAGCATTTTCTGGTAGCACCAGACATCTGTAATGACCATGGGTGCCTTTCATTTCAAACCTCATAAAGGAGGAGTGGCACTCTGGCAGCTAACAGCCAATTAGGCCCACTTGTATGTTCTGTTGGACCTGAATATTTGATAAAAGAAAAAGTTTTTTTATTCAGTTACCAATACAAAAAAAAAAAAAATCAGAATTTTTCATCTAAAAATCCAGATTCTCGGCTTCTCTTGGAAAAAATGGGAAGCTCAGGAACCACTATGTGGCCCCTGCTGGTTGGAATAGCTGCCCCCTGTAGGTGGGACAGGAATGGTTCAGTTTGCCACAGACCCCACCATGCCTTGTTGCTCTCTGACCCTGAGAAGGAGGGTCATGGCCACCTATCACACTGTATTTGTCATTACATCTGGCCTGCTACCCTGGCACCCTCATAAGGCACAGCATCTGCTGGGAAAGAACAGTGGTCTTCATCAAAAATATAGAACAGAACAGGCTAATAACTGTCAACACTAGTGTTGTGCACCTCACGGTCCACCTGGTAAGGACACACAGCCTAATTCTTCTCTCCTTAAGAGAGCCAAATAAGGGTTGAGGCCATTTGGGGGCAGACAGAGTTTTCTTTTTTTTTTTTTTGGGAGGAAGGTGTATCATTCCTTCTCCAGGAATAAAATGGCTTTTTTTCTTCCTTTGCTTCTTTTAAGAGAAAAGATGCTCAACTCTAGAAAAAGGAAAAGTTCTGAAAATCCTTTTTGGGGGGACAGTCTTCCTGTTTCTTTGTGCTTATGTCAGGGAACCTGACTAGGGGTTGATTAAAAAAAAAACTTTTTTTAAGACACTGGCAGCAATGAAGCAGCAAGACGGAAATCTGACACACAAACATACACAAACTAACTCCAGCGGTGTCACAGTCACAAGAGACATTTGTTTAAACTTCTGATCTGGGACTGTCTTCAGTTACTGCTAACATCTCAGTCAAATACTCTGTCTCATGAGCTCATGGCCCCTTCTCATTTTGGGCTCAAAATACTATTACCTGGCTGGGTCACCCACCTGAGTACCTGGGCCTGGACCTGAATGGCTTCTGATTCCTTGAACCATCAGTGTGTCTCAAAAGCCCAGGACTCGGCCTTCTAGAGGACCTTTCTGCCCCCTGTGCGGCTGTGCTGGGTCCATCCAGGTGGTCCCTGTTGCCTGTAGCCGACCTTTGAGAGGAAAGCACACCTTTACCTGGGCCCTCACCTCCCTGGTCACTCTCCCAGCAGAGCTGACTGGGTCAGACCCTAAGTCCTTTCTGTAGGGCACCGGTTTGGCAAGATGAACCGCTAGCTCCCTACCTTCAACTCTTGGGTCTGCCTGGGACCCTGGACTGACCCCTGGTCACCTGTCCAGAGGACACCGTCTAACTGAGCCACATAAGCCTTTTACTCTCAAGATTAAGGCCTTTCACTGACATCATCCCTATGTTCTAATTCTTGTTTCCCCACTTTCTGAAAGCCTGTGACTTGGCAGAACCTTTATCTGAATTCCATCTTATCATTTCCACCGTCCAGGACAACATGTGAATCGAAAATCACAGCTCTGCTTAAACAAATTCAGTCTCTAAGGCAACTCTTCCCATTTCCAGAATGAGATGGGGAGGGTGGAAAAGAATGTGAAACAGGGCAAAATCAGAAGTTGGACTTCTCAACTTATTTTGAGTCAAGCATCCGTACCGTGGTTTCAGTCTTGCTATGTCAAAGAGTCTGGGTTTTTGGGCATCAGAGACATTAGCACTTCAGAATAAGTACCCAGCTGCTGAATCCCAACTAAAACTTCACCTGATTTTTGTACTAGCACATTTTTTCTCTTCTACGTTCAAAACAAGCTCTCTGCCCACACTCCTGGAGCCCAGCTGACACCCTTCACCCATCCTGTCCCCCAGGCCTTCCCCAGGGCCGCTTTCTCAGAAATTAGCTTATTTCACGTGCAAAGCCACATACGTATCCTAACAGGGGCTCCTAATAGTTCCTGTGGCATATGCACCATTTCTTGGCCTCCATCTCCCTGATAATGTTCCAAAGTGGACTTTCATACACTAGCAAGTTTGGACTGACCAGTCTTCCCAGAGCACATGCCAAAGGATAGATGGGAGAGTCACACGTGGGCAGGATCTCTGTGCTTGCCCTGGATTCCACGGTGACAACATGGAATGGCACTCCTCCAACAGGATGCCTGGCTTTCTGGGGGCGACAGGCCTGTAGCTCACTTGTCTCCCTTCAGAGCAGCTGCAGGAAACTCAATGCCAGAGAACAAATGCACACGTTCTTCTCCCAAGAAGCTGCCAGCTGCCTTTACAGAGCAGGGAGTGTGGCATTTGCATAAAAAATACACACAGAGCTTCCCTTCCCCACCTGCCAAGCATGTGCTTGGGCCGGAAGTCCTGCCCCATCCCACCGCTCACCCCTCCTTGGGAGGTTTCTCTACATCCCCCTTAACGCTGGTCCTATTTGCTGAAGCAGTGGCACAAGGTCTCCGGTGTTAGTGCTGAGAAAATAGGGTGCCAAAATCCAACAGCACCCACGAAAAAGGCGGAGAAAGAGGCTCATGTCCCCTCAAGGGCACTGAGAGAAGGGTTTCCACAGGGGAGACCAAGACATCATCACACACGTGCTGATCAACAAACAGGATTCAGACGGTTTTCCCTTTGGAAAGAGAAATTCGTAGAGATGACTTTCATAAAAAGAGAGTATTTGCTTTCCCCTTTTGAAGGAAATTCTTTCCTCCTAAGCTCTAAGTACCTGTTTTGTGGCAGGACGGAGCGTGAGAGACAAACCTTTCACTGGGCGAGCACACCAGAGGCACAGAGTGGGAGCTCACTCACAGGCTGGGCTGCGGGGCAGAACTTTAAAGATTCAAGAACTCATGATCTCAGCTCCCATGTCTTCTCCAGATGGCATTCTGAGGGCACACTCATTTTTCTGACAATCCTCTCCTTTCAGCTTCTTAAAAAGAGGTTTGTCACTGGTCCAGCCAGTGAGGAGATTGACTGCCCAGCCCCTCCACACGCTGCGGCATTGGACTCATGGGTTCTGATCCTTGTTACTGCAGATGCAGCTTTAGACCAGAGGCCAACTGAAGCAAAAATTGCGACTTCCAGCAGTACAGCCTCTTTGAGTATCAGTCTCTTAAAAAAAAGACTGCCAGGCACCAACATGCGAGACACAGCGCCATGAAGGCGACCCAGGGACACTTGGCAGGTAGATCCTGCCACCCCACGATGCCTACTCAGGCCAAGGGGTGGCCCTGGGTGCTGAGTTCCGGTGCTTTCTGCGTGTGGACCGACCCACCTGAGAGAACGGTCTAGGTGGTCAGCTGGCCCTGCAGCCCCCCTTCAGCCAGCCACACCACCCACTGATACATAAAGACTCGTTTCATGATAGTCCTCGGTCACCTTCTAGACGGTTCACTACACTCGTGACGCCCTAGGGTCTACACCAGAAACAGGCAGGATCGTCGTCAGTAACAACATGGATTCCAGGTAGGCTGGTACTGATTTCAGTGGCTATGAAGGCATTAAAAGTGCTTTTTCCACGTGGCATTTCAAATCAAAGTGGCCAACGGTGAATAGGCAATGTTTGGGGAGGTCAGTCTGAAATACCCGTGCAGGTATTTTCTGCTTCTGCCCACATGCGTCCTCCCGACCTCCCAGCATGGGCTCTCAGCCAAGGTCTGACCTAATGCGGCAAACTGCTGCCAGACCTTGTGGACCTGACTTTCAGAGAGCCATGTGGTTTCAGCGAATTGGAGACTTTGCCAAGATATCAGGTAGAGGGTTGGGGCCAGGAGAGCGAGTACTGGCCCGAATCTCACTCCAAATACCCTTGCAGGAGACCTCAGCTCCCCGTGGGCCCCATGATGGAGATGGGCTGGCGAGCCAGAGAGAGGCAGGAGCTAAAGTGGCAATGCTTGGACTCTTCCGTTTCGTTACAAAGGAGCAACTGCATGGAGTTCACCAGTGTAGCTGCAGCAACCAGGTTCTGCTTTGCACGCCCCAGAAGCAAGGAGCTTGGAGGGAGGGACTGGAGGGTCCTCCTCACCTAAGGAAAGAGGAGAGGGCGGTGGCTCGTCATTGTACTTCCCTGGGCTGGGCGCTCGGGCCAGGACGCACCTGGACCTGGGTTTGCATAGGTGAGGCGGCCAGCTCGGGCTGGGCACTCTTGTCCTGCTAACAGGCTCTAGTTCCCCGTGCTGAGGGCCCAGGGTCTGCAGGCATGACTCCCACTAGCTGCCAGCACAGAAAGAAGCACCTGAGTCGGCATCTGGCTGGGGCTCCCGGGGAGGCAGGGCCCGAGGCTCAGCCAGGACGGAGGGAAGGCGGCGCCCAGGAACCCAGGGTTCAACAGACGTGGCTCTAAAGGCGCTGCAAGGTGGGATATGGTAAACACTACAAGTCCCAAGAAATATGCACCCCCAAGACCCTCGCCCATCACCCTCAGGGCAAGATGTGCCTGGCACTCGGATGTTCCGGGTTTCAGAAAGGTGGCAGAATGTACACACTGCGGGTTGCTGGGCACATGACACCCTGGCGGGGCTGGGCAGCCCCCGTTCTTCAGAATCAGTACTTCCGCAGCTCGCCCACGTGAACACCCCACTACGCGGGACCAATGGACACAGCCAATGGAGCCGTTGTTTCCCACGGGATTGCCCTGCCCAGTAAGTGTGCACCAAAGTTAGACACACACTTCCATGCATTCTGGAATCATGGACAAAGGCTGCGGCCTGCATCAGAAAGCCAACCCACCGGCGCCCTCGGGGCCCCGAGCCTTACCCAGGCCTGAGGAGGACGACACGCTCTCCGTCAGCGAGGACGTCTCGGTTTGGTCTGCGGAGAGCCCCTCCATGAGGGGCAGGGACAGCTCGGAGGAGGGCACGGACGAGTCGTAGATGCCCGAGTCCCGCGGCATGTCCGAGGGGCTGGCAGCCTTCACCGTGTGCAGCAGGGGTTGCAGGACGGCGGTGCTGTCACCCGGGCGGGGCGCGGCCTCCACGTCAGCGTCCGGGCCCCGCCGCGGGCCCTCCCAGAGTGAGTCGGCCAGCACCCTGGGCATGGCCACCTCGGCCTTGGGGCAGAAGTCGCTCCCGGGCCCTGGTTTGCACATGACATCGTTCAGCACCAAGCCGGAGTCAGACCTCCCAAGCGCCGGCCCCCGGCGGCAGAGGGGCACAGGGCGCCAGGGCGCGACCTGCTTCTCGAACCAGTCCGGCTCCTCGTCGATGAGCTGGTGCATGTTGCAGATGGCGACATACAGGGACCGGCCAGCTTTGCTGCGGAAGTAGTTCCTCCTGCTGACGGGCACTGGGCCCTGCCCCGGTCCCGGGAGGCTGTGGTCCCGGGAGTGCAAGTGGGAACAGAGCTGCGGCAGGTGGTCCATGAGCTTGTACTTGGCGCTCAGCCCCAGGATGCCGGGAATGTCTCCCTCACAGGAATAATCGAAGTACACGGCAATGAACCTGCTGAGCGCGGCAGCGGAGCTCTGCTGGGCCTGCCGGAGCTTCTCAGCAATGGTGGCCACGGCCACCAGGAAGAGCTCACTGTGGCCAGATCCCCAGCCGCCGCCTCTGAGCTTGTAGTTCTTCTTGTCCACAAAGTACTTCATGCCTTTGGAGCACACCACGATGATGAACTGGGCCTCGCGGATCTTCTGGGTGACCCACTCTCTCTGCCCTTGCCTGCAGAGGCTGAGGTCCTCCCACAGGTCCAGGGCCACCTGGAAGAGGACAGGGAACCTCATTCACCTAAACTGCTTGGAGAGCTGGGTAACGAGCGCAAGGATGTCCCAGGAAGGTCACATCACCTGTCCCTTAACCAGTATTAGCTCCAGGTTGCCCGGCTCTGAGAAGAGCAACACTCCGTGGGTGAGAGTTGCACACCAGGCCCCCTGCACATCATTTTAGCATTCACGTGGGGTCATCACCACATGTCCTACCCTACCAGGGGACAGATTGAAGCACACAGCTCTTAGCAACCTAAGTCACATATCTGCCATATGTGAGGCCCTCCAGGGACGGAGAGTGTGGCAGGGAGCACCCAGAGCGGAGGCAAGCGTTCTATCTGATGGTCTATCACTTGGTCTATCTGATGAGCGAGGCTGTCTGGGTGAGGGCAGATCCTGGGTGACGATGACAGGACGTGGGTAAGGGACCCCAAAGCAGGCTGGGAAATGGGGGCTCAGGTCTGGATACCAGAGTCGCCCACCGTGCTGGCTGACTCGCGCCCAGAGAAGGCAACTGACAAGACAACCCCCCGGGCCACTCCCACAGCCCCGGGGTCAGCCCTGCGGTTTGCCAGCCACTGGCCAAAGGCTGGAGAGGATGGTGGGCACCTGCAGGAACATGGCCATTCTGGCTCACTCAGTGGGCACCTTCTAACATGCCTTCACAGTGGCCTCAGGATCACAGCCCTACAAGGCCTTTCACAGGGGTCTGGGGGGAGCTGGGGGGTTCCTAACAAAGGAACGAAAACCAGGCATGCGTGGCCACCCCGGGGGGCTTCATCTTCTATTTTCCTTTTTTAAAAAAACTTTTTATTAAGGTATTATTGATATACACTCTTATGAAGGTTTCCCATGAAAACACAATGTGGTTACTACATTCCCCCATATTATCAAGCCCCTACCCACACCCCAATGCAGTCACTGTCCATCAGTGCAGTAAGATGCCACAGATTCACTATTTGCCTTCTCTGTGACCCCTCACACCATGTGTACTAAACATAATACCCCTCAGTCCCCTTCTCCCTCCCTCCCCACCTGTCTTCCCCCACCCCTCCCCTTTGGTAACCGCTAGTCACTTCTTAGAGCTCAGACTGTTTTCACCGGTTTCTGCTAGAAACATCTTTCTGCGATTGTATGAGCCTCTTGTCTTGTGTAGTTCAGAATCTAATTCCCAGGGGCTCTGCCAGAATGTGGCAGCGACAGTCTCTTAATGGGGAAGGTGGTTTGGAAATGACTTTGTTTTCCTCTTCTGCTGGAAGGTGTCACCAAAGGGAAGAAAGTTCTCACTTCCTGACACGAATCCTGAATTTGTCTTACATTGCCCTTAATCCTCGCTAATGTCCATTCTGAAAGTTACTGGGAGTTTATACCAACATTTAAAAAATGTTCCCATCTTTAATCCAGCAATTCCGTTTCCAGGCATCTATGTTCGGAAAATCATCAGAAATAAGACAAAACCGAACTACTAAAATGTTTAACTGTTGAAATAAACTCAATTACCATGAATCAGTATGGTTTACATAGAAATGATAATAGTGTAAAGTTACTAAAGAGACAGAAAAAAAATCACTCTAATCCTCTTAAGTGAAAAACTGCATGTATGATTTCATCTTTGCAAAAAAAGACTACAGGGAAATACACCAAATATTACGGGTAGTTCTTTTCTCCAGGTTAAGGTTTTTAAAGTTTGTGTCGTCCTTTTCCAGTTTGCAAATTTTCTACAGTACTACGCTCCTGATTGGAAGATGCTTCCCCCCTGAGGCTAGTCACTTACAAAGCAGAGCTAACGGCGGTCTGTATCTGAAGACACAGGCTAGAGTTGGCAGTAGTTTCTCTGTACACGTGCTGATGGCCAGCTGAGCCGCCAACCTCTGGGTCCTCAGGTTAGGAACTGGGCCCGCCTGGTAAGTATGTTTTATGGACACTAGAGGGCAGCCTCACCACGTGGAGAGAGTCTGAGAACCCCACCAGCAGGCGTTTCAATGCACAAACATCCAATAAATTACACAACCATTGTACAATTCCTGCATTTGTAAGAAACAGTGTGCCTTCCATGAAAGCCTCAAACTTCACTCTAAAATTAACACTGATATTACAGACGAGTCACATATTCATAATTTAAGAGAATAGTTGAGAAACCAGAGCACACTGAGCACGTGACACATTGTTCTCCTCTTAGCAAAGCCCCCCCCAGAATCTGTCTACACCCGCCGTTTTACTTGTCATTCTCTCCTTGACTCTCCAGTGCTCACCAGGACGTCCTGAGTGACCACGCGGCCGCCCCTGGACATGCTCCCAGGACAGGGGACGTCTCCCCTGTGCAACTGCTTTACACAACTTCCTGCCAGGTGGGTGCCGCTCGGGGCTTTGGAGCAGGAGAGTGTCAGGAAACATTCAGGTGACCGGCAGGACAGAATGAAAGGAGAGCGAGGCTGACCCCAACCTGGAAGTCAGGCCCTGACTGAGGAGGAAGGTCACCAGAGGGGCCTGGAGGCAGGCAGGAGGGAGCACACACCCAGCGCAGGAGACGAGGCTTCCGATTCCTCACCTCACAGCCGCAGAAGTCCTGGAGGAAGTAGGCAAAGCACTGGACGACATTCAGGTGGTTCTGGCCATCCTTACTGGAATAGCAGAGGAAGACCTTAGGCCGCGGCCGGAGCCTCTCGCTGGGGAGCGCCGTGGTGTATGTGGAGGACTCCGAGCTCTCTTCATCTAAATGTGAATATATATTTTCTAAATCGGAAAAGAAGATAGAGTTGATGCCCATGAGCAATGTGTTGTCCTATTCCCTGGGCCTCAGCCCCTAAGGCTACCTTTAAGTCGCGAGCGCTGACACGCACCTGGAGCACCTGTTCCCTGACCCCACCAGCCCCTCGGGTCACCGCTGGGAATGGGACAGCTGATTTCTCCGGGGGAGCAATGAGTGGCCACGATCTGTTCGCCTGAAACTGACCTTGGGCAAGCCAAGCACACCTCAGGGACCCCCTGGTAAGCAGAGAGCACCCAGAAGAGCTCTTGCGACCAATGCACCAAGCGGATCAGGGAAGCAACGGCTTCATTAACAACATTCTTAAAAATAATTCTTCTTTAAACACACACACACTTATATTGAGGCATAACTGACAAAGTCAAGTGCATAAATCTAAAGAGTACATCTCAATGAATTTTTATCTAAGAATACACCTGGGTAACAGCCACCGAAATCAAGATTAAAATACTGCCAGGCTGCCCAGAAGGCTCTCTCCTGACCTCTGACTTTGTAAGGGATGAAGGAAGCCCGACGGACCTCTACCCTTATTCAAACCTTTACGCCCTTGAATTTACTATCTTGAGTTTGGGAATAGAACTGTGCCTGTCCTTTTAGCGGTTCCTGAAGTTAAAAGCCAAGTATTTTAATTCCCGGAACCGCCTAGAAGGAGCTGTGGCTTCCCAGATGCCTGCGTGGTAGGACCGAGCATTCCCGGCGCCCGCGTCGGCCCTGTCCTGCCCACCTGGACAGGACACATCGCACGAAGAGATACCTTGTTGCTTCTTGCGGCACATCACGGTGAAGAGCGTCGCGAAGGCCGACATGACCACCAGCGGTGCGGTGATGGCGACGGCTCGGATGGGCCCAGCCCACGGGGAATGCGCTGCGGAATTTCCGGGGTGGGGGGGTAGGCTTTTAAACGTGAGCAGCATCACAGGTTCAAAGATAACTTTTTTTTCCTTTTAAAACATAAGCCGCCTAACAGGTTCTAGGACCCCTTGACCACCTTTCTCTGGTACTTGGTGGGCGATTACAAAAGGATTCACGGGAAAGGGCTGTAGACTACAGTTCAACAGTCAGTCTGCTGAGACAGTAAATACCTCTGAGAATGTGGCCTCAGGAAACTCCCCTCCCACCACTTCTTTCCCAAGGACAATTGACTTATTTAGTGAGTCCCATGACGCACACCACACTGGCCTTGATCTCCCAGGCATCAACATCTGGGTTTAAGGAAAGTCAGCTTTGATGGGACATCGTGGAAGAGAGAGGAGCTCAAGTTTTGCTGTGCGGCATCAAATACCTTGGTCTACTGTGGTCTCGAGCCAACATTTCAAACAAAAAAATTCTTACCTGGCTTTAAGGCATAATGCATCACTTTTCTTGTTGTATTGGTGTCATCTACCAGCTGCGAAACAGAGGATGCTCTGTGTTACTATTTTTTTTTTATGTGATAAGATCTCAACAGATTCATTCATTTTTCCACCTGTGGGCGGGGGTGGCAGGGAAGGTGGGGGAACTGCTGCAGCCTGTGAGCAAGCCGAGACTAGACAGGAACAGTCAGAAACTCCTTGGCTTTACCAACTCAAACTCAGCTTCATCACGTTGCCTTTCATGCATCAAAAGGTTGTTTATATGTTGATGAATTCAGCTAGTGAGTTCCGTGTTCTAACAGTTTTCAATGAAAATGACATCTGACCACTGACCTTACAGGACCCTCCATTAAGGCCTTAAGAGGGTTGTGGAGATTCAAAACATATACTGCGACCGAGGCAGGTGAGAACGAGGCATTTTTACCCACATGTTAAAACATGATGGTGGTCTCTGAATAGTGCAGCCATGGATGAATTTTGAATTTCCCCTTCTAGTTTTCTTTCACACCTCTTTTTATAGTGGAAAAGTAATATAAAGCAAAGAAAAAACATATCATGTCTATGTTTTCAAAGTGGTGCTCAGAATGCACATATATTTATACAGGAAAATGTCAGCAGAAATCTGGAGGGCATAGATGTAGACATTTACATCTACGATTATTATTGTAGAATGTACAATCTGTAGGCAGATGTAATGGGTATAAATTTTGCTTGGCTGGTTTATTACTAAAACAAGTTTTCAAAGCTAAAATTAAAAAAACAACCTTTTTTTGTAATATGAAGGAATATTATGTAGAAACTTTAAATCACGGTTATGTGGACTATATGGTTACATAAAAATATTTATTTGAAATATTTCATGAAGAATGTCAAAGATCAATTACAATACATATATATATACTTCTTTAAAAGCATGTTAAGGACCATGTAAAAATATAACTGTGCACTCCTTCAATGGCTTACAATTTTAGTGTTGTAAACAGTTGGAATTCTACATGAACTGTATTCACTCTGTATAATTAATAATAGGGCTTTCTTGAGTCACACATACCTCAATTATATAGTCCCCAGGAGAAACATTTTGAAGGAGGCAGCTGGTTGTCTCTGTATTTTGTTCCTACAAAGAAACACTGTTAAAACTCCCTGACTGGGTAAAGGCTATCAGGACTCCACTTTTCCCTGAGCCAGAGGCTTGCCACCAGTCTTGAACATGTTTCAGAAGATGTCAATTATATCAGAAAACACCTTATTTGCCACATGTTCTCTGACCTTCAGTTTGATAAAGGGACCCCTTTATCATGTGCATGCTTAGCTGGTGCTGCCCTCAGCGATATTAGATCTTTCAACAAAGAAAATAATTAGAACACCCTTTGCTTAATAAAAGGGCAGAAAGAGAAATTACCCCTCCATGTTTGTGCATATTTTATTTGCCATAGTTTTAACCTAAGCAGGAGGTCAAAGGACAATGACAGAGGTGAGGGCCAGCAAGAAAGTGGAAGAGCACACCCATTGGGGGGACAGGAGGCACACGTCTGGAGGGCGCGGGGTCTGCGGCCGGGACCACAAACCTCTCTGGGTGTTCAGTGGGGCGATTCAGCAGTCCTGTGAGTTCCACGAACTACTCCCTGCTCTGTCTGACCACCTCCAGAACTCGGTCACTGCCTTTCTAATGCAGCCTTGCCTGTCTCCATGTCAAATAAGTAGCCACGGAAATGCTAGTGGCTTGGTTCCCAGATGTGGCTTTTCCACCCACGTTCTAGCTGTGTGACCCGGAGCAAGCCAGGTGATCTCCCTAAGCCTCAGGCTTCCCAACTGTAAAGTGGGGGTAACAGCAGCTTGTTTCAGAGCTGTAAGGATCCAATAAGCATAGAGACAGAGACTGGCACATGGTGAGCACCTGGACAATGTCTAAAACACAGAACACACTAGAAACACTGGAATAGAGCCTCCGGGAGTAAGGGATGATAGCAAAATGGCCCTGAGACACACCGGGGGACAACACTCGGGAATATCTACCAACCGCTGGGAGTCACTGAAGCCTAACATTCACTGGAACCATCTAAGTTCCAGGAGCCCAGGGATTGATTTAAAATACCTTGTATTCCCAGGCATACACCTCGCAGCTCACCTGCTTACAGGTCTTCCTCTTGAAGGGACCTTCGTGCTTGAGCTTGTAATGAACATAGAAGAGACGGAAGCCGAAGGTGTGTGGCGCGTGGTCAAAGGACACCTGCATGTCCGAACCCTGCTGGGTGACGTTCAGGTTCCGAGGCTTCCAGACTGAGAGGAGGGGGGGACCCGGAGTGAACGCCCAGAGGCCACCCCAAAACCACTGCAGTGGCCGTGATGGCCACACTTTTGAGACTTGACAGGTTAAGAATGGCGGTACTTACAGGGTTTACAGGCCAGGTTGTCCGGCTGTAACAACAGGTCGCAGGCTGTTAAGAAAGACGCACATTTTTAGTGGTAGGACAAGATGACCTTGTCTTTGAATTTCCAGCAGTTCAGTGAAACATAAACATGGTGCTGCTGGGTGCCACTGGGAAGAGTATAAAATACATCAAAATTCAATGATTCTCAGTACAGTGCAGTTGTATCTCATGAAAATTTTAATTGTACAATATAAAAATATGAATGCAGTTCATTTATGCCAACTGAATGGAAACAGTATAAAGTCACCCAGATTTTGAAAGCTTGTCAGGCATTACATAGTTTCAAGGCTCGTGGCCCAGGGCAGCGGGACTGTGTTCACACTGCTGCCACACGGAGGCTCCGTTTTAGCTGTCGAACCGCAATAACGTCAGCCCCTGGCCCTCTGCAGAGGTGCTTAGGCCCAACAGAACTCCAGACTGGTCCTGCTAACTATCTTGGCATTATTCTAACCTTCACCAGCATTCTTATTTAAAATCCTTTTGATGGAGCCTAAATTAAATGACAGCCAGGCATCTACTGAGTAGCAGTCCCACCATTGGGAACCAGGCACAAAAGCCTGTAGGTCTGAAACATGATTTAAATGCAATAAAAACACAGTAAGAGAGGTCAGTTATTCCAATATTACTAATCCAGAGAGAAACCTCTGGAAAATGTCCATACAAGGCAAAGAAATCAAAGGCTGCATCAAGGTTGCAGTGCACTGAAATGGCGGTCAGCGCATCACCTACATCCGTCTTATCCCCAAACAGACACCTTGATTCTAGCGTAAAAAACCCATCTTAAAATACGCTAGCTTGGATTTAGGCAGGCTTTCCTTAAACACATTCTTTGAATCCTCCAACCAATTATGTGTAAGGCATCAGCGGATGTTGTAAAATGAACGTGGTCTCTGCCCTACAGAATCTTATTTTAATTAAGAAAATTAGACCAATTGTTAGAAAATAATTGTGCTGCAGAGAAAACAACTACACTTTTTTTTTTCTTAAATGACAGACAAAAAGAAAACCGCTGGAGTAAGAATAAAAATTCTACAAAGAGAAACACCAACATAGGCTGGAGTTGAGAACAAACACATCACGGGCCCGGGCCCAGCAACCAAACCACACGGGAGGGAAGGACAGGACTGGATGGGCGGCTGACCATCTGAGCCAGGAACGCCGGGCAGGAAGGGTGACCAGGAAGGCACGGGGAAGCTGCTTCAGGCTTCAGGCTGCCTAGGCACCGAATTCAAAAGCAGTGATCGAGGGTGCTCAGAGACACCCCACACCATGCATAGACCAGGTGGCAAGGGAGAGCCAGATCAGAAGGGGAGCCCAGCAGCGCTGGTCTGAGAGTACAGACCCCAGGCTCAGACTTCTGGGGATTCAATCCCAGCTCCCAGCAGGCCCTATGGCCTCTGTGTGTGTGATTCCCTATCTAAGGAGTCGCTGGAGGGTAGAATGGTAAGACTAAATTCTTTGTAGGGTTGTTACAGGGGTAAACTGAGTTAGTATTTAGAACAGGGCCTGGCACATAGACAGTAAACAAACTTTTTAAAAGAGGTGATCTCAGGGCTACTGCCTAATTTTCTTAATCTAATTCTGAAAACGACAGGCAATTACTCACAGAGGCCGCCTCCTGATGACAGGTAAAAGACAGAATCACTTCAGCCTCTACTCTTCACCCCCGAATCCTTATGCTTTTTATTCCTGTTCTTTTGTTTTGTTTTTTAATCAAATGGTCTGAATTACATGGCAGTTTTATAGCGCTTAAAAAAAAAAACACACAACTGTCATGTCTACTCTAGAATAAGCCAGGAATGGGTGTCTCTGGTTAGAGGAACACTGCTCTGGCCAAATAGTAATTCTAAAAGTTATTTTTCTGGGTGCTTTTATCCTTGCCATGCTGGTTTCCTACCAATATTTGGTGTGCTCTGGAACACATCACTCTGTTAAAAAGTCTTTAAAAGCCAGAGAAGTGTCCTCGTAGGAACCAACCAAGAAAGACCTACTCACCACGTGTTCTGAAGAAGAAAGGGTGGTAATTGCTTTCATTTTTAATGGAAGGAAAAGGGACAATCTTCACAAAATAATCCGTTTCAAATTTCATATTCAGGAAAGGTTGAGATTCCATTCCCTAAAAGGGAACATAAACACGCATGACCTCATGGAGAAATGACCCACCCTTCCACCTACACACGAGGGTGTCAGTTCTCCCTGATGGGCACCCAGCCGCTGCGCCACGGCTGGGGGACGGGACCCGGGGAAGGAGGGAGGCAGGCTCCGGACCAAGCTCAGGTCAGGATCCCTAACTGAAGATGAAGATGGATAACGCTGACTATTCTTCGGCAGGGAACCCACGTGTGTGGACGCTGAAGCTCCGAGCTGGTGGCGAGGAAGCCACACTTGCTCCTGGGGGCACAGAGCCACCTTGTAGGACGTGAAACCCAAGAGGCGTGTTTCCCAGCGCAAGGTGCTGGAGAGGTTCTCTGGGGTGAGCAGCAGGCTTCCGTGGCTCTCAAGCTCTTCTCGCCCACCTTGGCAGACGGGGTGGACCCCACAGCCCCTCCTCCTCCAGTTTCACAGACTTTCAATAGACCATTCAGACCCCGGGAACAATGGCAGGTCTTGAGGAGCACATTCCCACGTGTGACTTACAGTCCTTTTGAAGCTACTGTTGAGCTGCTTCGGGTCCTTTAGGATTAGCTGTTGGCACTGTCTTCCCTCCGACTTCAGCTCCTCCAGTATTACGCGAAATCCTTTCAGGAATTCGATGCCTAAGCGAAGCAGAATGCTCTTATTAAAAGCGGACCTAATTACCTTTGAACACTTTCCTTCCTCCAAGATTACCATCCTGTCCAGGAATTCTTACTCTGGCCAGAATATCTGAGTTTACAGAAAGGAAAAACGCATACCCTGCATGCCTCAGGTACAGGCAAGGTGATTTTCTCCGCCCCACAATTACAAATAATGAATCTCTAATCCCACCAGCCATTTCACAAACGTCCATTATCTCTGAGACATTAGGGCTCAAATAATTACAGATGAAAGTCCCAGTTGATCATAAAAGTCTGCAGTGGGATATATAATTTCTAGGTCATTAAACTGGGTGTATTCAGCTTATGGTAATTCCCAATGCTGATAAGAGATTCCCCCCAAACCATGTTTTCCCTGTAAGTTTTCGTCCTGTATTTCTGGGCTTGTTGCACTGAGTGATAGACAAAATTCCCAACAAAGTGTGTGTCTGCACCCAAGGGGTTCTTAGGCTTGAGATTAAACAGTTTAGGAGAATGCCCGTGAGGTTTACAAAGCGCTTCCTGCTCCAATCATGCCTGAGAAGCAAGCACCCAGGAGCTGCCCTGTGTGCTCCTCATACAGCGCGCAGAGGCCCTGGACGCCTGCAGGGCCCAGCCTCCCGCCACCTGAGCTTCCCCCGCTGCACGTCCGACTAGATGATTTCAAAGGGATTAAGCTCTGATGGCCACAAGAGCCAGTGCCGCGGCTCTGTATCCCATGGAGACTGGAGGGGTCCGACTGCAGCTGGAGGTCCCCGAAGCCGGCCTCAACTGGCACGATATCGATTTCGCATTCTTTCTGAACACCAGACAGGGAGACGTGGTCGACCCTTCTCCTCCCAGGGCAAAAGTAATTACGCAGGATGCAATTAAGCAGGTGGGAAAATTATTGATGGCAAAGGCCAGGGAAATCTTTTCCTCTTTTGAATAGGTTCTCCAGTCCTGTAATTATTTGATGAAGAACATATTTGATGGGGGTAGGGCAGAGAGGTTAAATCAGAGCTTCATGTTTCAGGGGGTCAGAGTGTAGGGCAGGTACTGGCTCCTGCCATGTTGTATTTCAAGCACAAAGCTCCCTGTGGGGGTCACAGGGCCAGCTGACCAACACAGCACAAGATTCGGACATGCTGACAAGATCCGAAGTCTTTGATCAGCAACTATTTAGCAGACCTCACAGGAACCTGCCTTCTAAGATTTAAAAAAAAAATTTTTTTCTTTGAACAAATCCTTATTATTTATACTAAGATTGAATTCACGTTAATATTCCCAGAGCTCCTGTTTTAAAAAAGCCAGGTAATTAATAAATATGATTAAAGACCATGCAACTCACAATCACATAAAAATTCATCAGCTGGTTGATGTATGGTGACTGCAATGGGGTGGGGGGTGGGAGTGACTTGATAATATGGGTGAATGTAATAACTACAATGTTGCTCATGTGAAACCTTTATACCATTGTGTATCAATGATACTTTAATTAAAAAAAAGAGAGAGAGAGAGAAATTGGGAACCATCCAAATGGCACTAATAGGAGTCTGGATAAATAGAAGTATATATACACAACAGAATACTATATGGAAATTAAATAAATTAAGGAGATATAAAAATATTAAGTGAAAAAGAAAGTACAGGATGCTATACACAGTATGGTACTTTAAGTCTAAAAACACACTAGACACAGCATAGGGAAGATAGTTAATAATATCATAATAATTTTGTATGGTAACTATGTTTATCATGGTGAGCATTTTGTAATGTACGTAATTGTCAAATCACTTGTTATACACCTGAAACTAATATTGTACATCAACTATATTTCAATTTAAACATTTTTTAAATAAATGAGTAAATTTAAAAAGTTCATCAGTTGGGGTAGGGGAGGGTGGTTCTCATCTTTATTTTTATTTTTAAAAGAACAGCGTGAAAAACCACTATGCCAAGTCTGGGGGTGGGCACAGAGGCAATAAAAATAAACCTTCCATCAGAGGGACCCCTTCACTATACTATTAACCCCTGGTAGTTTTATGTTTAGCACCCCAAAAGGAGCCACTTTGCTCCTTCCCATCATTTGACTCAATGACCTCCTAACATCCACGGGAGGCAGGTGGTGTCCGGTTTCATAGATGAGGAAGCAGGTGTAGGGACCCTGAACGATCTGCCAGGGCTCACACAGGGATGGGGTGGCAGCTGTGGGCTTCAAACCCAGGAGTGTCCGGCTCTAGGCTGGTGCTCCTCATCCGCAGGCTTGTCTGTCTCCCAGGGAGTTTCCTTGCTAGAACCTCACAGAAACAGACAGGACCTACCCGGCCACGTCCACCCACAGATCGTGCGGCACGCGGCAGTTTTCCTACCGCCAGCTCACCTCTCTCACTTTCATTCTGAAGAGGGAGGCTGCAATTTAGCAGGCCAACCCTCTAACCATTCAGGCTTATGTGGGATGACCACTTCCCTTTTACCTGCAGAGAATGTTTTCATCTTTAAATGTTAAGATGATGTTATTTTTGGAAGACCCATGGGTTCAGACGCAGCAGTGTTTGCAAGGATGAGAACATGAGGCCCACGAGTATGACCCACCCTCTCTGTCTCTGCACTTACCTCCCCTGCAGTCTGGTTCTTCTGAGATTTATCCCATCCAACATGAATAACTGAGACTTTATTTTACTTTTCTCTTGTCCAGATTTTTAAATAATTCTAAGATTGGGCAGCAATGTCAAAGGAGCAGGCCTGAGGGCCAGGTCCTCATGACGGTTAACAGTAGCCACTATTTGTTAAGAGCTCTCTCTAGAAATGCGCTCTGCGTGTGTCTCTAATTCTTACAACAAGCCGAGGAGGCAGCCATCTGCAGTTGACAGCTGGAGAAGCTGCAGCTCAGCCAGGTTTAAATGCCTCTTGTGCAAGCTGGTTCTGGGTTCAAACCCAGGCCCATCTGAGCAAATGGGCCCACCCAAGTCCCACACCCAACCGTCCCAACCTCTCCTGTGCATTATCAGTTTAGCAGACTCAGTCCTAACCTGAATCTGGCCAGATAATGTGGTTTTCTCTGTTTCTTTGTTTTGGTTTGATTTTTTTTCAATCTACATAGTTTTCAATAAAAATGCAATCAGTTGCCAGCATTTAAAAATTGTTGACTCATGGCTTCTCATAAGAACGGGAATGTTCCTGAAAACTCACAAAATATGCCAGGACAGGGCCTGCATATCCATGTGGCCACAGAGACTGCTAATGCTTGGATGCCAAAGCCACAATGGGCTTGCACGGGCCACATGACCCTCCTCTGCTGCAGAGGCACAGAGGCCAAGGCCTCTTTCATCACACTGTTATTTTTCAAAGCCATATCTTTCTCAATACATGGGGCACGGCACGAAGCCATGTCCACGCCCAGCGACCGTGTGCAACCAAGCCTGCAGAGAATGTTTGGTCTCTGCAAAGTGTGTCTGTGCCCAAGCACACCTAAGACACATTCAGGGCAAGTCCCATCTGGCCCCTTGAGGTTGGCACACTTGGGACTCTGGCAGTGGGGACTACTACCCATCCAGGACACCAGGGTGGGTTCCAGTTCAACTACTTACCAAGGGCCCCCGGAGACCAGAGGACGGTGGCGGCCACTTGGTCACGGCACGCGTACTGACGGACGCTGATGTTCTGGGCATCGGCGATCACGTGTTTCCCCACCGGGTTCACGAAGGTAGTGCAGTCTAGAGAGTTGGGAGCGTGAGAACAGTTAAATGTAAAATTGTATTTTTCATTTTTAGGTTCATCTTCTCAGATTACACAGAACATGTCTGGAGGTGGCCAAATCCATTCTGTGTAAAGGCATGTGCCACAGGAGCTCAAATACGACCTCAAAGGTTGACTGTTTGGAAGACTGTAAGATGCTACAGTGGAATTCCTGTGTAGAACCAGCACCGCCCCCCGCCCCTTGAGTTAAATTCCAGGACAGCATCAGCAGGACCATCTATAGTCTGGAGTCTGGGTCTGTGTCTGGCATTAACTTTTACTAATATGACACTTTTTCTGTATTCATAAGTATTTACATGGATTTAATCAGGTTTCACTGTCAGACAGTGATCTGAAACAAAACAATGGTTACATAACCTGGGGTGGTTTGGTTTGTTTTTAGAAGAAATCGGGAGGGCAGGGGGACTGCGGAAAGGAAGGAATAGAGGATGTGACTCAATGGGGGTGTGATTCACAGCAAGACTGTGAGACAATCCAATCAACACCTGCAAAAGATACCAACTGACTTAGTGAAAGCTAACCTTCAATGCTAACCAGCACCTCAGTGTAAAACTTTTGGTCCCACACACATACCACATGTCATCAAAGACGCCCCAACACCCACCAAATCCAAAGAGCCCCACATTGCCCAAAAAATGAAGACCATCAATTCTTTGATTTTGCTAGAGGATGTCACTTACATGCAGTCATGACCATGCAGGCAGCTGAGACACCTGGTATTGCCAAACATACCATCAAGTCTGCAAGATCCTAAGAAGCTTCCAGTCACTGGGGCTAGGCCTTCAGAGAACAGCCTCCTGCCATTCTAGCCCCTTTGCGGGGAGAACCGCCACTCATCCCTGCAGACATCGACTCTCATTTCTTACGCTGCCTCATCTCCATTTCTTTCTTAATGGTTAAGCCTGAAAATCTTCTTTAGTATCTGCTACTGAAAGCCTTCAGTTCTAATGTCCAGGCCTGCCCATTACCCTCTGAAGTCAGGGTGTTTTTCTTCATGGTGAAGCATTCAGGGGAATTTTTTGAGAAAGTTCAGTGAGTCTGCTCTCCCCAGCTGGAAACTATATTTCCCATTTTCAGGGCTCAAGATGTTCAATGGATATTTGATATCACAAAAGAATAGAAGAAAAATATAAAAATCATCCACAACCTCCCACCACACAGAGGTAACTGCTATTAAATGTGCATATAATATTCCTCCTTTTAAAATTTCTTACTAAAATACTACACACACACAGGCACTAAAAGGGATGCCTCCCCATCTCAAAGCCTCCGCCCTCCAGACTGCTTTGTGTCCTGTTTTCTTAAGAGCCGAATCACTTTAGGTGCACACCCTTCCATCTGCTTAAAACCACCTCTACATTTCAACATACTGTCTTTTGAAAATATGTTAGTAATTAATAAAACCAAGTTCTGCTTTTCATGAAAACTCACCCTCCAAGCATTCAACATGTGTTCTCTGGGTGCAGAAAAGAATTTTAGAATAGGAAAAAAAAATGTTTGAAACATCTGTTGTAACACCCACATCGTACAAATGAGAACCGCAGCTAAGATATCTGGGGGGCTTAGATTTGCACCTCTGGCCAGTCCAGGGGCAGGACAGAAAGCAGCCTGAAGTGCTGCATGCCAGGTTCTTGCAAACCCTGTCCTCAGCACAGAACTTATTTTCGTCATAAGCTAAAATCCTAACTGAGACCAGCTTCCTGACATAAAAGAAAAGGACAAGATCCCATCATACCTGTCACGTTCAAACATTTTCATTTATCGGGGTCTCCAATGAAAGAGAACCCTTTGACTCAAACAGCTTCAGCAGAAGATGCATTAAAAAAAAGCAAGGCATGTTTTTCTTTTTTTCATTCCTAAAACCTAAATCAGCACTCTCCAGGTTTCTGTAAATACAATTATGCAAATATCAAGCCTAAGAATTAAGAAAACATATTACAAACTACTCAGGCATTACCCCCTGAGCGCCTGTAGAAGAAAGGAGAAAGCCAGAGTATGGAGACAGAGATCTGAGAATTACTGTTTCGACTAAACGGCAAAGGAAATGAAAAATAAGATTCTGGAGTTTAATGCTTTTGGTGAAAACCTGGTAATTGGTTCTCAGCTATTTCTAACAAAACTAGTAACCCGTCAGTAACAGCAACTTCCTTGTGGAAGACAGAAATATCTTTTCAGTGGAAAACAATGAATAAATTTTTTACACAACGTGGATCCAATTATTAGCAATGTTAATGCTTTGGTTATACAAGAAAAAAAATATATATGCCCCAATGACATTTTGCCAAAGGCAACCAAGCTTCAGATGTCTCAGGAGTCTATTTGAGTTGTGAATTCAATTTGAATTAAACGCTGAAGACTAAGAGAGAAAATAATGACACAGAGACAGGCATTTGCACGTGGGCAAATATTTAGTCCCATGAAGAAAACAGTAAGCTACATTTAAATTTTACAGGTAGAGGTCCTCCTCCACAAAACCACATGTAAATTAGAGATGCAAATACTGGTTTCCAGCTGACCGGAAAAGTCTGAACTCTTGAGTGTAATACAAGATCTTCCAGGACCAAGAGCATGTATTAGAAATTACCTTTCTGACTCAAAGGAAGTTCCCGTGCACATGTCTTTGCTTAGCTAAGTTAAGTATTTTGGGCTTACAAATCTTTCATTAGCATTACAGTATTTACCCAGAGCATGCACACACCGCTAACATGAAATGCCTGATTTTCATATGTAAGTCCTCATCCATTAAAATACCCACATCAGCAACTGTGGGTGGGACTTTGACACACATACTTGTATCTTAAAATTGTTAAGACTGCATACACGACCCCCCAGACCCTGCTTTCCCAATCATTTCAGAGTCCTTGATATGACCTATACCCCCTACTTACGTGGATTCATAACCCTCTCCAGGAGATGAATCAAACAACAGGAGTCACTAAATAGGAGTCAAGCTCCCTCTTGTCAACATTTTTACTGATAAATTATGGCTCCTAAGGCTAAAATACTCACAATTCTATATAATCACCTTCTTGGCGGGGGTCCTGTATGTTTAAGCAGGGTAAAAAAATGAAACCCTGCCCTAAGGACTGTTCAGACAGAAAGTCACACTTCTTTGAGAGAAAGGGCCAGAAGGTCTCGTGCACCAACGCAGGTTGGAATTACATCATTAAGAGTCGTTAACTGAGTACACAAAACACAGAGCAGCTACTGAGGTGAGCAGTTAAAAGCAGTCACTCGTATAAGCCTCAAAATGATGCTGAGGCAGACGCTGATCTTTATTTTAAAAGATGAGAAAACCGAGGCTTGGTTCCACAGTTCATGGCTGATAGGTGGGGAACCAGGGTTGGAGCTCAGACATGGTTGACTGGAGACCCCTGGGCCAACCCGGAACAGAGGCACTTAGCCCACTCTATGCAAGAACTTCAAATGTCAATTTTTTAAAAATGTTCATACCCAAAAAAAAAAGGCAAGTTTCCCCCTGTCCTTGGAACTACATCTGGCTGTGCTCAGGGGGAGTTCCTAAGGCCACAACCAGCTGAGATGCAAAAGCCAGCGCACTCCCTTCAGACCAGACCGGGGCTTGGCAGCCTGCCGCACTCCCTCCCACTCCCTAGCATCCTGCACCCATGTGTCTCCTGCTGGGCCCTACAGGCATCTGTGTTTGCTCTTCAGGATGTGGCCCTGCTCTGAAGAAATCAGGCGAGGTCTCCATACACAACTTCTCTGAACGCCGTGGAGGATCCTTGGCCTGCCTGAGCCCCCGCAGACTTGGGTGCCTTAACTGAAACTGAGCCGCCGTAGCTCTGCTGACAAACATGGGCAGGTTCAAACATTTCTCAAGCCCAGGTCGTGCGGTGTCCTCAGTTAAGCACAACTATGCTTGCTTCAGATCCCCGAAAGGGCTCCCTTCCCCGGCAGCCCAGCCACTTACTGTCGTATCTGAAGGTGATGTTGGGCAGCCCGCTGCTTCTGCTGGCCGGCCCCACTCCCTGCAGGAAGACAAGAGAACAGGGTGAGGAGGGAAGCCGGGTGCTTTTCCAGCGCAGAGACCCCCGAGTCAAACGCACACACGACTGCGGAGACCCAGGGTCATGCCAATCGCCGAGAAACACCCACCACACTTTCTTCCCCCTGCCGTGCCCCCAACCTCCCGCCACTGCCCGCCAAATTCCCTCCAGCCCAGGAGATTCCCAGCTGCCAGGCCACAGGGGCCATGAGCACTCACTTCCCCTAAAACAATAGGAGTGGGCTGTTCTGTGTTTGGGGGTTAAAGAATAATCCACTAACAGTAGAGTTGGGAGAGGGACCACGAGCTGCCGGCTGGGGCCCGTCCAGCTGGACCCGCTTTGTGCACTGATTGGCTATAAAACTCCCCTACCAGACACTCGCCAAAAGCTCTATTAAGCCACGACAGATAGGCAATTCCTCAAGTCCAAGGAGACAGGTTTCTCATTCCAAGACCGGGAATGACTGTGGGAATAAGCCGTTAGTTTTAATGAGAAAATTCTTCATTGCATTCATACCTATGCTGGGAATACATAGGGTGGGTCATAAAAGAGAAAGAAAAAACACTTTAAAAGGTCTAACTCGCAGTCTTGGTGATGTGGCTGTTAGCCATCTGCACTCTTAATAGCAGGGATAACAACTCCGCCAGACTTCCCACTTTAATTATAGTGGCCGCAGGGGGAGCACCGGAATCCTCCCAGGGGCCCCGCCTTCCCCAAACCCACCACTTATCCATCCCGGGAAAGAGCAGCTACAGCTCGACAGACCTGCTTTAACTGTTTCTGCGATAATCTGCAAACGTACCATTCAGCTGGGACTGCAGAGCTCCCCAAACATGCTAACTCCGAAATGCTACATGATGGGAAAATATTCCGACCACACGGCTAAAGTTTCCATTCACCAAGGGGGGAGGTTTGGGGAAAGCCATACGCCGGCAGCCCGGGGTTTAACGGGCAATTGTCACACTGAGACAGGGTGTGCAGAACACATGTGATGGAGTGCAGGGCCTCAGGCACAACCCCATCCCAGCCATATGCTACAGGCATGTTCACGCTTCTTAACCTGAAACTGTAACCCTGAGCTCAGATAAACAGGGACTTTGGAAAGACACAGCCATGTAGAACAGGGTGCGTGCGCGCGCGCGCACACACACACACACACACACACACACACACACACACACACAATTCTAACTGCGGTGAAGAATAAGCAGTAACAGAAAATCTAAACCAACACGGTGTGCCAGCCCACGATCTACTGGGGACCCTCTTTCTTCCCGATTCCCCTTTCCTCCTTCCCCACATACACAAGATTCCAGGGCTCCTCACCTGAACTGGGACACTTTTGATAGTGATGCTGCCTTACCAAAATCTTAGATGCCTCTACAACTTCTCAGGGGCCACAGCTGGCCTGACCTCCAGATGGCCAAGACCAAGAAACACAGTGGGAAGGAGGCAGCGCAACGCCACGACCTTCCCCAGTGCCCAGGATGCCCAACCACAGCCCAGCATAGAAACCCACCCACCACCTAGAATGAGCCAGACAACGTGCCGGGTACGGTGGTAGCAAATAGCCACTGTCCTTGCCCTCGGGAGCTGAGCAGCTTGTTCCTGCCAAGAGGAGTAACTGGGCATGTGGATCACACACAAGGACTACAGACAGATCTCCAGTCACCCCCGGCCCTGCCAGGATGCTCGGTGCAGCCAGCACAGGAGGGGATGGGCCACAGGGAAGCATGCAGCAGACGCACAGCCGCGGGCAGCACCTGAGGAGGAGTGAAGGGTAAGGACAGCACGTTCCAGAATCTAAAGGCGGGAAGGGAAACTGAGCCAGACGGGACAGGAAAATGCTCCCTTTTCCTCCTCCAGTTGGTGCCGGAGGGTGCACCCCTGCACTCCACTGGTCTAAGCCTCCTCAGTTGTTTTCTTAAAAAGACAACTTGCCCAACTTTCCTCTGGAAAGGGGCTTTGAGGACGATGTGCGCATCCTTCATGGAGTCGCTTCTGCCAAGTCTCCAATACGGAGTTGCTTATGTCAGACTCACTTCCTTTCGTGCTGACCTCCTCTGTAAACATACCCCACACGAAAAGGCGTGCCAGTGAATGCCCAAACCAGGTAACTCCATATGCCAGGCATGCTGGTGGATGCCTGAGCTGGATAACACCACATGTGCACTGTCCCTCTTATCTCCGACCCCCGAGTGGATGGACTGGACTGTCTGACACAGAGCCCCTGGGGCAAGCTCGTCCCTGAGGTCCCTGACACAGGACCACAGGCGTGTGCTCCGAGGCCAGCTCCTGCCCCACCACGGACACACCACTCCACTGGAACTGTCTCCGCTGCACCGCTTTCCCTTGGGACAGATGAGAGGCTGACTGGGACAGCCCGGACCCAAACCATCCGTCATGACTGGTATGAGATGCATTGGTCCGTGATATGTGTGATTCTTAGATACGCTTAAGCCCCCCTTTGAGTGCTGTGTGAAAGCGAATTGCAGAATAAGCCGTGTGATTCGTGCAACTATAAGGGTGTTAAGTTCATTACTCCACCACCCTGCAGATCCATACTTTCTGACCTGCTCACATCAGAGGAGGACCACATGACGCTATGTATGCAAGAACTTTTCAAAAAGGAAATGCAGTCCATTTAATACCTGCTCTGAGGTGCCAGGGCTCTGCTAACCAACCGCCTTCCTTGTAGAACTCTGGCAGCTTTCCATTTTTCTTGTTCTCCCCATGTTTCTACTAAAACATGTTTTTAACAAGTATTTATTGGGCACTTGCAATGAGCAATGCACTGTGGAAAGGAGCCCAAGACAGTGAGATGTGCTGTATCCCACATACAAGAAACCTAAGTCCCTCCAAATACGGCCCCTGACATGCTCAGATCTGTTTAGAGGGGGACCCTGAGCTGGTCTCAAAGGACAGCAAGGCTTTTGCATGTGGCATCCTTCCCTTCCCACCGAGCACTCCACCCTGACCCAGGACCCCCAGGGCTGGACACTCAGCCAGGAGCCAGACCTGGGTGCTTACCTCAAGGAGCTCTGGCCACCCTAATTTGCAAATCTGCCCTCATTCCCCTGCCCCAAGCCTACCACAGCCTCCCAGTCCTAGTTCCTAGACCATTCCTGCCCCAGCGCCTGCCTACCTCCTCAGCCACTCCCTCTCCACCTCCAACCTTCTGGGCCTGCGCTGCTGCTGAGCTTCTGTTCCCGAGCACTTCTCTGTTCCCTGTCTCATCACCCTGGTCATTGTCCCTGCCCCACCCCAGATTCCCACCTCAGGCTAGCCGCTGCCCCGCTGTGTTCCTGACACGGCAGCCTGCGTGCATTCCCGCCTGAGCAGAGCACAGTAAGCGGTCCCCACGGTTTGACTGGCATGGCATGTCTTCTGACACAGATGCGGGGTGGTCACTCTAATCCCACAGAAAAAAATCACAGACCCAAAGACCCCTGTGGTCATCCAAGCCTGGTCACAGAGCTCAGAAGCAAGGGTCACCATTGTAGGACCAGACAGACAGATGCTCCCCCAGGCTGACCTTGGCTTACACCCAAATAATGCTTCAGCTGCTCCAAAGTTCCCAGAAACCACCAGGGAAATGGTATGTATGCCCAGGCTAGCCCACAGAGAGCTACCGTTTCCTTTACACTTTATGATAGATGGAACGGCACTCCCCCACCCCCCAAACAAGTCCACACCATGATCCCCAGGACCTGCGACTGTCACCTCACGTAGGGTTTTGCAGCTGTGATCACAGGTCCTTATACGAGGGAGACAGGAAGGTCAGAGTCACAGGAGGAGATGGGACGGTGGAAGCAGAGAGACAGACACTGACTGAAGGATATTATGCTACTGGTTTTAAAGATGGAAGAGGAAGAGGCTGATCAGCCAAGGAATGCTGGAAGGCGCGCCTGGAGATACTGAAAACGTCAAAGAATGGATTCTCCCCAGGTTCCAGAAGAAGCCAGCCCAGCCAACATCTTGATGGTAGCCTCTTAAGACTTACTTTGGAGTTCTGACATCAACAACTATAAGATAACGAATTTGTGCTGTTTTAAGCCACTAAATCTGTGGTAAATAATTACAGCAGCGATTGAGAGCTCATCTACACATATCATTTCAGCTGCAACAGGCTCGAAATGAATCTCGATGTCACACACATGGCAGGGCAGACCTATCACTGCCACCAGTTGTGCTGAAGCTGGCCTCAGGCAGACACAGAACACTGATCCATCACAATTGAGATTTTGCCATCCTAGAGGTGGGCTTCAGGGGCCTGGCCTGGGGCTTAACTGGAGTGAAAGACTGGTTAACAGAATGGGCTTTGGAGTTGCCCCAGTGTATATTCAAATCTCCCCCTTTCCAGCTGTGTGACCTTGGGCAAGCTTCTAAACTTCCCTGAGCCTCGGTTCCCTGAGTTCTGTATAAAGTGTCTGAATAAAATGTCTTAGAAAGGATAGGTGTGGGGACTATGTGGGATGGCATGTAGCATGTGCTGTGTGGCATCTCACACATATGAACATGGTCGTTTCACCCCCAAAAATGGTTATGCCACTGTCCTGCCTTAATAAATGAGATGAGAGATGTGCTAACACATGAGGCAGACAGGGGGACGTTCACAGGAAGTGGTTTCTCCAAGTAGGCTCTGTCTCCAGCATCCAGACCTTGGGGGTACCGTGGGTGAAGAGGCAGACATGCAGAGGGCAGGGTGAGGTGCCAGGGGCACTAACCACCAGACTATGGCAAGTATGTTCTGCTGCCATCTCCGTGGGCACCGGGTCACCCGGGACTGCATCTCTGACAAGTGTTCAGGTTGGGTCAGATGGGGACAAATGAAGGCAAAGCGACCAGGACAACACCCCCTCGCCCCAAGCCTTCGAAGTTTGGTCTTCAGGAAACAACTCCAGGCTTTTAACTACAACACCCATTTGGATATTTAACCAGCTGACAACTAAGAATACCTGTTTTGTTGCCTGTTACTTAAAAACTCTCAATGCCAAAGCCGCGACCTCAAGGTGTCACCTTCTTCTTAATTAACCGCCCCCATTTGCTGCACTAGCAGCAGCTTTTAATTTGTTCCAGTGCCGCTGGGGGGCAAACCCCAGTCCCCTGAGCTCTGCTGCGAACACTCTACGGTAGGCAGAGGCGGAACCAGCAAGCAGGAACATGATGGAGGAAACACCCTTTACTCGGGAAGCAGGGAGGGGAGGACAACCCTGACGTGCTCCAACGGAGAAAAATTCAGAACCCACCCCACACTCCACCCGTATGGCAGAGAAGCAAATGCCGGGACGCAGACAGCTGAGCGGCCCCACACCACGGCCAGCTTGGGCCACCAGGGGCCATCAGAAGACCGATGTCCTGGGGGGCCCTTGGGGATTCGAGGACATTTGAAGACACCAACTTTCCAGAGACAACATTTCCATTCCAACTCCACAACAGCTTAACTGCCATTTTGGAAAAACGCACTGTGAAAAGGACTCTGCTAACTGCGTGGTGTCCCCCTGTCCGGCGGAGGGCAGGCCAAACAGCGAGGCTGCTTCCCAATCACCCAAGGAACTTGCAGAAAGCTGGTGATGTTTTAGGGAACCGAGTCTGGGTGAAAACTTCAATGGAAGCATTCCTCAGAAAAAAGGTGCCAGGGTGGGTTTTTTAAAGGTGCTCTGAGTGAGTATTTAAAACCAAGGCTGACTCGCACTCTGTTTTCCATAACATTCCCTCCGCCTTGGGCTTTCGGCGTGTCCCTGAGATCAGACAGCAGACGGCTCGAGCTCTGTGAGGCTTCAGAGGCACGACAGGACTGATGTTTTTGCCTCCGACCAGAGGACATGGCGAGGGCAAGACGCAGAATGGGGGGACAGTTTACTCTGTGCAGGTTTGGATGGTTTCATAAATGCACATAGATCCTGCTGACCTCAGTTCAAACCTTTAACTGAAAAAAGAAGTTGGCCGAGGCAGAGAAGCCCCAGGTGACGTAAGCCGAGGAGAATGTGGGCAAAGCCAAAAACACAAGGAAAATAAATCATGAAGCCAGCTTGGGCCTGGATCTATTCAAGATATGCTCTGCACATTCCCGGGTGCTGTTCGCTCTAACGCTGCAGCTTAATGCGCCCAAATTCAGAAACAGAGGGTGCCAGCCAGCTATCTGATTGGGGAGGTGAGGTCCTGGATGTCTAGGGGGGAAACACACAAGCCCTGCGTGAGTACCGGTGGGTTCCCACTAGCAATTTCCACGTAGGCCCAGAAAGCCCAGGAGATGGTAAGCTAATGAGAGAGACGTGCTGGAGGGGGTAGGAAACCACTACTGCATAACATCACCTGTGCACCAGACCAAGGGCATAATCATGATTCATCTCTGACACGGTGCTAATCAGCACACACATGTTCCTAATTTCACGCTCCCCCAAGGAAAGCTGAAGGGACATTGTTCTGGAGATCTAACATGAAGCCAATCTAGGCCAAGTGACCGTGTGTCCTGCTTATCAAACTGACAGTTCTACTTTTCATCTAAGCTGCTTTTCACTATTCTATCTAACCTCTCCCCAAGGAAATCCATTCACTGAAGATAAAAGATGTGTTAGGGCATTTAAATGAGTTGCTTCTCAGATGCGACAAATCTTTTTGCTCTTTTTTAGTTGAAATATAATTGACATATATCATTGTGTAGGTTGAAGGGGTAAGTACCACTCATTGATTTGATACATTTATGTATTGCCATAGTACAGCAATCTTCTTAACTGGTGGTGGTCTAAATGGCACTTAGCATGTATTTAAATGTCCTTCCTTACTCCACCCTTTGTGATTTTCTTATTGCTTTGCCACTGGAAAAACAAGACATGCAGTTAAAAGTCCAGAGATATCAACATGCGCGCACACACACACACACACACACACACACACACACACACACACACACATTCTGACTTTTCCCTGTGTTTAAAAACAAAATCAAATGAAGCTCTGCAGTCCCCAGGCTTTTCACAAAGCTTCAGGCCCAAGTGCTTTTTCCAATTAGCCTGTTAAGGATCCTGGCTGTGTGTTCTCTCATGGCTGATACTCACAAACAGAAAGGACTGTTCCATTTTTCCAATTCTCCAAACGTTAAAAGCAAGCTATAAAACACGTCTCTGGGTTGGAAAGCCAGGCCTTCCCCCTCCGCTGCACACACCACTCCCATCCACCCAAATGAGAACCTCATGGTGGAGAACTGGCACCTTGAAGGTGACAGACAGCCCGTCTGCAGTTCCAGAAGCACATGGACGACTCACACACACGCAGTAACTGGTTTTCTGTGAAGACCAGGGACCAAGAGGAAGCAGACAACCAGCCCCCAAACACCCACCGGCAAATCAGCTACCAGCTCGCTGTCACTCAGGCCAGCCAAGGCAGTGACAAAGCCCACGCCAGAAGCCCAAGAAAGGATTTTCCTGCAGAGGCAAAATATTGATTAGACAACAGAGGGAAAACTTAAAACTATAAACGTGGTTGTTATGCCTTAACTCAGAGGAAGTGTTTGGATCAAAACAAAACTACTAGTAAAAAAAAGCCTTAGGACCACACAGAGAGCGTGCGCTGAATTGTGCTGACTTCAAATACCGTTTCCGAGGCCCGGGACAGAGTCTCCAAATACTCACTCACATCTGGATTTCTGCTTTTACAGCACAAATGCAGGCAGAAATGTGTCTGTGTGTCAGTGGGGTTGGGGGTGGGCTGTGACGTTGCCATGGGGACCCAGGCAGGTCCCCAGCATGCCCCATATATGGGCTTCCTTCAAGGTGGATTTTACATACTGGCAAATTACGGAAAGCTGCCCTTTTAGGTTTCAGTGTTAATCAAACATCAGAGGCTATTCAAGAAAGCAAGGTGACCCCTTCTGTCAACCTATTATTTCTGTCCACATGGTGGTCTTGGACAGAAAAGCCGCCTTAAAATAACAGAGGGAATTGCCAAGTCAACATTAGACCCGTTTTCAGGCTATCTGTGGCACTCCCCCTTCCTCTGGGAGGAAGATGGCCTTCAAGCATCCTACTTAAACTCTCTTTTCTTCTGGCTACAAAAATCCAACTGAGTCAACCCGTGCACAGAGCTGTCACCATTGCCCACCTACTGCAGGGACCCGGACTCAGGCACCATGGTCACTTGCCATTGGAGGAAATAAGCCACTAATGCCACCCCAGCAGGACTACTGGCCCAGGCAGGAACTTCACTTTTAATTGTTGATGACCCTGCAGTTGTTAAAAGGAAAAGGTTTTAGAGCCTACAGGAGAATCCTGGGAGAAACATTCTTTACCCAATTTCCCCCAGAAGCATCTCTTACACAATTCCAGGGCGCTGCCAGACCTCCCAGAGGCCACTGAGGGCTTCCCAAGCCCCAGGTCCAAAGCTGTGTTTAGACCAAAGAATCCACAGACCACACTTAGAAAGAGGGGGTGCGTCTGGGCTTCCCCATTTCCCTGCAATGCAAACCGTCCAGGAGAGGGTTCTGGGACATGCGCAGACACAACACAACCCTCCTTGGGTGCCAGCAGTGCCTCCCTCACTCCTTATCCTGCCAAAGTCCTGCCTCCCTAGGACCCCTGGTGGCTCAAAGCAGCAGTCAAGACCCTCATCTCTCCTTCCCCAGGAGCATTATCTCATCAGTTCTAACTAGAATGTTCCAAGACAAAACAAGGGACCCTTCTAATACATACCTGCCTCTCTGCAAGACCTGGCCTCTCCCAGATTTGCGGGGAGAGAGAGAAGGAATAAGCCCACCCAGACAGCAACTACCACCAAGCCACATGATAGACCAAGGGGGACTCGGACCGACTGGTTCTTGGCCCAGCCGCAGCTCAGCGTGACCTCTTGATTGAACCACTTACATTTAGTCTCCTGGGTACCACACCCCAGAGTGTCCTCCTGAGATACCACAGGGTTTGTGAACTTGTCTGCCCGTGTGTGTGTGCGTGCGTGCACGCACACACACACATACCCTGCCACACAGGATGTTAGCAGCGCCCGTCCAGGTGTTAACAGTTAAAGCATCCTGCCCAGCCCCCTCCCGCCGCCTGGGAGCGGACACAGCAATTAGGCCCTTCCTGGGCCTAGTGCCTTTGTCCCCTCGCTAACATCATTAGTGTCTGACCTCCTGTGCACAACGGGGCCTCCAGGGGGGCAATCACCGGCTGACAGCGCAGGGCATTATTCGTCCTTTGTCAAAGACCCTCAAATGTTAACAAGCCTGTGAACACACTTCTCCCCGACACAGCCACTTCCCCAGCCCACCAAACACTCAGGCAAATCTCACCTCAGCTCTCCCTGCCTTGGGGGAATCTGAGTTACTGGAGAGCAATCTCAAGTCTTCGTGTGGGGGGAGCAGAACTGCCTTTCTGCAGAAAGGACCACCCAATGTGCCGCTTACCGACCGGGAGGGCACTCCTGTTTACCGAGCACCCACTGGTTACCAGGGCTGGGTCACTTATTCTGCATTAACTAAGGTGCTCAGACAACATGAGCCCCAGTCTGTGCAGCACAGCCTTGCCCCCAAAACACAGGCATCCCATTCACGGGTGCTCACGGGGTTAAGTGCAATGTGGTCTCAAGATACAGGCATGTGCTGAAGGTGAGCAATACCCTAAGGCTTTCAAACTGAGCAGTTGGAGAGTTGAGAACTGCTATACAGCTGCAACCCTACTGTCCCCACGCCTCTCAGCAACACATCACCACCAGGGCGAAAAATCACCGAAATCCTGTCATTTACCCCTCTTCCCTCTCAACAGAGCGTCTCAGCTTTTTATCTGGGGACACAGATGTCTTTGAGAACTCGGTGGGAGTTGCAGCATAGGTGTGCACACACAAGTTCGCACACAGTATTTCAGGAGGCGTCTGACCCCTGAAATCCGCCCAGGCCCCTCACCTGCCTGCCTTATGGATACTGTGATAGCTCAGCACCAGGTCTGTAGAAGGATACTGTCCTGAGGAAGTTAGTGATCCGAAGGCAACGCTGGCCATTAAATACAGAATTGAAATGGCAGAAGGAGGCGGCTGGAAGCAAGATCTCAGTTTTAAATAGAACTCTGGATTAAAGCCTCTACTACTAATGCTTTATAGGCAGTTTTTGTTACAATTCAGTAATTGAACACTTTGTCCAAGACCTTGGGACTCAGGACCTTTATGAAGTAGCAACTTAAAAGGCAACTATTTCTGCTGTTATTAAGCACATGAGCCCAGTAAGAGAGATACCTCTACCACTCTTCAGATCACAGGGAACAAGTCCCTTTCACGAATCAAGGTAAAAATAAAGGACTATGTGTCTCCTGATTTTTCCCCGTAGTTGAATGGGGAGGAACACACAGTGTCCAGAAGATGGAGATAACAGCTTATTTCCCCACTCCTGCCCAAATGCCTCTGTAGTCCATCGCGTTTGTGATCAACACACAAAATTGGGTTAGGTTTGGGGTACATTTTTAAACTTTTGCTCAAGAGCCGCTCTGGGGGATGACCTAAAACAGACTTTCCAAAATGAAGAAAAATCTATGGCTTTGACTTCTACTCGAGGAGACTGAAGCTCACTGAAGCTACAGAAAGAAGCTCTTGGGAGACATCAGAGAAAGGACAATCATTTCCATGATGCCAAGCCCCCTACAAGCTTACTTTGATAAACCTTATGGGTTTCAAAGGGTAAAAGGTTTCACTATTGGTTCTGATTTTAATTTGCCAAGCTATTTTTAAAATAGTAGGCAATTAGAAGGATATATTCCAACACTAATGATCCTTGCAACTTTATGTCTCCCCACCTCCTGGATGCGAGCCGGCAGCCTGCCCTTAAAGTGTAAGCAATAAATTCAGAGAACTCTCCTTCCTAGTTTCCCAGTGATACCACATGGAACTCCCATTAAAGCACACACATGCAAACACACACACACACAAGGACAAACCAATTAAATCACTGTGTGATTCGGGCCAGGAAATAATTCTGTTTGCCAAGAACTATTCAACTGTTTTAATTTCCTTGAACAGCTAAAATGTCACTCTGAGAAGGAGGGCGAAGAATGATAGGAAAATTAAGCAGCACCATCTCAGATGGCTGATTTCCAAGTTGGAGAACCTTCCTGGGGGTGAAGGGGGCAGTGCAGAGGGCCCAAGGATGAGGGCCTCGCTGGGCCCGCTCTCCCAGGAGGCCGGACGCGAACTGGTGAGGAATCGTAGCCTAGAAAGCAGATCCACCCGCGGCGGAGGAACAGCAGGGAGGGAGGGGCTCACTTCTGCCCTGATGAGGTGGCCCTGGGGGCGGGTTCCTGCGCCTCCTCACCGGGGCGGAGGCAAGCAAACACACCCCTCCTCGGCCAGGAGGCAGGAAGAACGCGGGGCTGGGTCGGGTGAGGCCGAGCTGTGAGACTGGCCCACGATGTGTCCGCCACACCCCCGACTGTCCACGGGGAGGTATGGAATTCAGTGGTCAGCGAATAGAGCCTTAAGAGGGTTTTCAAGTTGCCAGGAAAATTGTAGACTTCTCTTTTGAAGAGGGCTTTACCATTTTGGTGATAGAACCGGTTCAAGGCAAAGGCAATTGAAAGTACAGAGAAGAATATGAAAATCCTCCCTAGGCAACGATATTGTACATACACTTCAAAACTCTTGCTAAGAGACTCGATCTTACCTGTTCTCACCCCAAAAACGAAGTGATAATTATGTGAGATGATGGAGGTGTTGGGTTGGTAATCATATCGCAATATATATACATATGTACATATGTGGATCAAATCAATATACACCTTAAACATGCACAGTGCTGTATGTCAATCATACCTCACCTATAAAAGGAGACCCTGCCCAAGCCTCCTCCCCTCCCCATCACTGCGAAGACGGCGGACTCTCTCTACTGCATGCACCACATGGACTCTGACTTGACCTAAGTCAGGTCAGAACATTTGTTCTAATAAATCTGCACCAGGCATTAAAGAATGCAGCTCCTCTGGGAGAACCATGTGGGACCGGAGGAAGAGGTAACAAAGAGATCCTAATGAGGTGAGAATTAGGGTCACTGGGCCAAATTCTTTCTGAGGGTCCAGCCAGCTCTGATTAGTCATTTTCCACAAAGGGGAAGCACCACTATGAAAAAGTAGGAGCAGGGTAGGCCCTTTCAGCTGTTCCAAAGCCTGCTCTGTACATGGAAAAGGCAACAAACAGGTCAGGCGCATCGAGAAGGTGTCTCAGGGTGCAGGGCACACAGGGCACATTTTGGTAGGTCGCCTGCTGACATGCGCATCCTGAATGCTTTTCAGCAGGGTAACCAAATCACTATAATTTGTCCAGCAGGTTTTTAAAAATTACACAAACTTAGGGATATTTTTATAATTAGCTGAACTGCTTTCATGGGAATAACGGAATTGTGTAAAATGAAGAGGGAAACTGGCAAATCCAGGAAGGGGACTGCCATCGTACCGCATGGTAATCTAATCACGTGACAGCCACGTGGGGACCCCGCGGCTCCAACTCTTCAGAGCTGCGCCTGAACGAACACTGGCGCGGGCACATCCCACAGAGCAGGCCAAGGAGGTAAAATGACTCTCGAGTGAAAACTGTAAACCCCGCTCTGGGATCAGAATCGCCGCCACCCAGATGTCGCCTGGGAATCAAAGGAGAAAAGCTCTCTTCCTCTGCCTCACCAAGCCCAGTGGAGGAGCGGCGTCTAACTGGAACAGGAGGCTCTCTCCTCCGTTACTCCTGAAAAACCTCAGCTCGCCCCAGAATTTATCAACAGACGTCTCAAGTGGTAGGAATGTGCTGGGCAGGCCACTTGCAGGGACTGGAATAAGGCTCCGCCAGGAGTTTACGATCTGTTTTGAAAAACAAAGCTCAAAGACATGAAATCATAGTCGATAATGTCACGCTTCACAGAATGAACGTGCTCAGCTATGCACCTGAGCTCCAAGAGAGACAGAATTGAAGGACGCAGCCCCCGCCCCAGAACAGTGTCTTCACAGGGCAGGCAGGTCCCTGGCTGGGCCCCAGAGCGCTGGCCCCTGAGCTGGGGAGGGGGACACCACTGCCAGCAGTGGCACACACAGGAGCACGTGTAACCAGGAGCCCTGTTATGGCGAGAGCACAGGAGCCCAAGTCACCAGGCTTCCCAAGAGCTGCTCAGTCAGTACTTTAGCATCTGAGCCGCTGTTAAATTAGTAAAACTGATGTACAGTATTTGAAACTAGGCTATCTGAAAAATACAGAAGCAGCCAACACAGAATTAACTACTCATTCTAAATCCAGTCATTTTTTTTTTAACCAAATACTCCTAACCAACAGGTCTGATAGCTCTAATATCCAGAATCACTGACAGTTTCCAGGAACTCAGAGAGAAATGAAAGTTTGAAGATATGCTTGAACATTATCAGTAGGACTCTAAGTTACAGAGTCAAATTTCAGTTCTGGCAAACCCCTCTTGTCCAAAGCTCATGAAAATGGTGATTTTTGCATGAAGGCACAATATAAATAATAATTTGCAGACTGTTCTGCTGCCGTCATTATCCCACACTTGTGGCTGCTGGACAGGTGCATATCCACTAACACCTGTCAGGTTTACTGGGTTAATTTTGGCTCCATGGCCAACAACCTTCTGCCCCAAAAGCAGGGGAAAAAAGCCGAAGTGTGGTCATCTCTGAAATTTAATTTATCTCTGAGAAACGGCTTGCAGGAATAGCAACCTCTAGAATTTATTTCCAGACACTCCCAATAGGTCTAGAGAAATGCAAATTCCAAGAAGCACTAACTACTACCCTGGTTATATGCTTATCACTAAAGAACATTTATTGGGTAATAACAGAGCTATGCCCCCATAACTTAACTGCTCTACACTCATGCTCCGGAAAGTCCTTCCATTCATACACATAATTTTTAAGGGCAAACAAAAGAACACCTGCAATCTTCAGTTTGAAAAAGAACCGTGTTGTCTTACAAGCAAATGCCACTTTATCTTGTCTTTAAAAATGTTTGACCCTAATGTCATCTCTTTTGAAATCTCTCCCCACCCTAGAACAGCCCCATGCCAACATCCGAGTCCACTGCTGTGAATGAAAGGCTAACCTCCTTTTCTCAGCAACAATAAGCTTCTAGAAGATTCACCTAAGAAGAAAACAAACACTACCTGCTGAGGGGAAGCTGGATTCCACTGCAGACCTTTGGGTCCTCAGATCTGGAACAGTATCGCATTATGTCTCCACGGCGTCCACCAAGAAGGCAGTGCACGGTGGAGAGTGCAGAATAGACAGATCTGGCCCTAACAATCTTACAGCCACGGAGAGAAGGAAAAATAATTTCAAAAGAGAAACATGGAGCTTCTACTCCCCTCTTCCCTACCCCCACCAAAAATAACCAACCATAAACTTTAAGCACCTCTCAAAAACTTCCAAGAGAGGCGTAAAGGAGAATGTGCTGGCGGAGCTAAGGACCCTCAAAATCAGTGCAATTTCTTTCTTTATAGTTTTATTAAAATCCACAAGCACAGTACTTATAAACAAAGGAGTCATTTCAGTTTTTGCTTAGAAAAATGGGAGCCAATACATTCCTTCTGGGAATTCGGGGCAAGAGCTTTGCAAAAACAATGTCCAGATGTGCTTAAATATTCAGTCTGTTGTTTCTTCTGGGGAGGAGTGAAGGGAGAAACAAAGGGTGGGAGAGACATTTTATTAAAAATTGAAGAGGTTATTGGTTTTTCTTGGCTGGAACACCAAGCCACCTCTCGCAGACATACCACACAGGAGCGCCTGAGGCAGGGCCACAGTGGCATCCTGAGATGGGGCAGGGCCTGGCTGGCCACAGGGTGAGCTCCTGGACCTTCTCTAACTTCCAGAATGTTCTGAGTAGCAAACGGTCCACCTGGTTTTGGTGATGAAATGGGGAGAGGGATTCTGAAAGCTAAAGACTCTCAAGTGAGAATCAAGCATTTTTGTATGAAAACAATCATCCTTGGGATAAACCATCAATTTAAAAAAGAAAAGAAACCTTTTTTTTTTTAACTGAAATGTTTTGTCAGCATTCCATCCCAGTTTTAACCTGGAAGCTTTGCTGAGATTTGGAAGCTTCCTCAACCAGCGCCCTTTTTAACCACAAAGAGATTTAAACAGTCTGCTATAAAGGGCTCCTTGGTTTTCGGAGGGGTTGGAGCTGGTTCTGGGTACTGAAGGTAAATGAGTGTTTCAAACACAGCATAAACAAGGGAGCCAGAGAGTCAGGCATATATTACGAATAAAAAGATAATCCTAGTAATAGTTTACATTATCATGAACCAAAGTTTATATGAGCTGCTAAGCCCCCTTTCAAAGCAGAGGGCAGCTGCTGGTACGCGGGCAAAAACGCTATGTCAGAAATGTGACCTCCCTTCGGTTTGTTTAGCTCTGCTGTCAGCCACTGCTTCCTTCCGCCACCTTACACCGCGGTGGGGGCGAGGGATGGGTCTCCTTTTTGAAATGTTTAGTTTGCAAAGGCGCAAAGGACCTCATCGCCACTGTTTCTGGACAACCATGACAAAGGCCAAGTCACCCTCGTCAGTCCCCTGGGGGTACAAACGGTGACCCCGCTGGCCAGGCTGCCCTGGGGCACCTCCGACTGCTGCCCAGGAGGCAGAGGCATACCCCGCCTGGATGAAGTGCCTTAGTCCCTGGAGGGTGCCAGGAGCCTGGTGGGACGTAGGTGGGGACTCAGGCTGTGCTCACACGAAAACCTGCCAAGTCACTGATCCACCAGGCATCACACACTCCCCAAAATGCTGATCCCACATAAACCCCCTAAACCCACAGCCCTAATGTGATGAAGCTGAGGTTGAAAACCTGTACTCAGTCGGGTACATAGGGTAACCCGGCGCTTATTCACAGAGCACCCCAGGCATGTGGAGTGCAGGGCTTGGCCGTGAGGAACAGTCCAAGAGTGACTGGGACGGGGGCCAAGTGCCCAGGGTAGTGACATTCCGGTGGAAGTGACACACCTGTGTTACCTGAGTGGGTGAGGACAGCTTCATATTTCCAAATTAAAGCAGTGTTGCGCCCCAAGCCACTTACTTGGAGTTAAACATGTACAGGGGCAGGAGGGGCATCAGAACTTGAGAAATGATTCCTGTCATGTATCTCCCTTTCAATTTCCATGGATATGGGGCCCATTTCAAGATGTTCCCACCCACCAAGAAGCAGTGATGTGACTTCCACCTGCAAAGGTGGAGGCTTCCACCAGCCCAGGGCAAAACAAAGGGAAAGAGCTCCCAGAAGGGCGTGGGCTCTGAGGACTCCGGCCCGGCCTCGTCGTAGCAGCCTGGGCCCTGCTGCTGAAGCCCGTGAACACCCTCAGTGCCTGAGCAGCTGGTGGCACCAGGGGATGCTCAGAGGCTCTTGCAAGCATAAAGGACTGGCCACCGTGCCTAGGGTTCTGGCAGGCATCATGAGCTACAGGACACAGAAAAGGGACTGCCAAATCACTGGGGACAGCCAGTCAAACCCGGCAAAGGTTCAGGGAAGGTGTCCGCAGCCATGCTTTATTTGGGGTCAGGGCTTTTGGAGGTACAAGCTGCACGTACCATGCACATCTCCATCCTTTCTGCAGGGCAGGAAGAAAGACTGCTCTGCTCTCACTGCAGGTGGAGGCGCTGGTTTAAACCACCGAGAGCCTCCCCAGGGCAACCTGTCATCACTCCGGTCTAAGCTCAGAGCTTCCAGAGAGCATGACCCCTGGAGATAAAGCACTTCATCAAGTCGGCCCTCCCAGTGCCCTCAAGTTGCAGGCCCTTCTGCTCTCTGAATGGACGACCTCTTCCCCAGCCTCCCACCGTCTCTTCCTCCTCTGGCCCCTCTGGAGGTGACCAGCTACCTGACAGCCTTTGGGACGTTCCTGTCTCTTCCTCCCATCAGAGGCGCCAGTGCAAGCCTTCACCTTATCTTCTTAAAGCACGCCTCTGCTTCTGTCCTCTCTCACTACCCGGTCCCTTTAGGGCCACCCACGCATGTATTTTAAGTCTAAGTCTGCCACTCTGTGGGTTGAGGGTGGCTCAGCCTCCCCTCTGTAGAGAAGAAGGGGTTGCTTTTATGGGTCTCTTCCAGAAATGTCATCATATCCAAGGGGCCCCCACCAGGGGCCCACTAAATCAACACCACTTCCACCTGGGCAGGAAGCTGGCTCCTGGACCTGGAGGGCAGCTCACGGGACAGCAATCCCTGGTGTCCCTGGGGTGTGTGCACCACTATTCAAACCTCTTTAGCTTTCCTAATAAGATAGCTTGGTGCAAATGGGAGCGGAAGGCAAACAAAACATCAATCTCTCAGCAATATGATCACCCACATGCAGATTATCTGCCAAACAATTATCTTATCTCTGATCGGTTTTATCAGTGGCCACCTTTCTCCTGCCCCACCACCACCCAGCACATACCCGGCCTCCGCTGTTCCCCGGCAGGCGCTGACGGAGCAGGGCAGGCCTCTGGGACTGTCAACACCCCAGTGCATTCAGAACTCCCGGGGAGTCTATGACCCTTGTTTATGGATTCAGTGATGGATGGGGCCCTAAAAGCTCCTAGCCCAGAGGACTAAATGGGTGGAAATCAATCATTAACAGCAGTGCAATGTTAAAAACAAGACATGTGCCTGAGGGCCCTCTGGCCACACAGACAGGGACCAGGGCACAGGGAAGGTGAGGACAGAGGCAGACGGATGTGCTGGGCACCTCCCTGTAAACACCGACCCAGGCAAGTCAACAGGGACCAGCGGGGCAAACGGCCACACCACAGAAATAAAGAAATATGTGGACGAAAGTTTTAAAAATTCAAAACTTGTGTGGAGGACACTTTACTTTTATTAGCGAAAGAGCCGCAAAGATGGCCACAGGTTGGGTATCCTTCCTCGAAAGACCAAAAACAGACACCCACGTGCAAGAGACAGAGTCTCAGGTGGAACACTAAGTGACTAACTTGATAAGGAGATGGGATGGGTAGGACAGAAAATCTACACTCCACACCCCAAATTAAACATTCAACTTAACTCAATAAAAACAATCGTTAAATTGTTAAGAATAATTCTAGTCTGACCGTCCCATTTTACTGGGAAAGCAACTGAGAATTGGAGCAGTCACCTGTCCTGTGCACAGTCACGGGCAGCTGGCCTGGGATGTCCCCACCCTGCACATCATGCTGATGTAATCCAACAGAGTGGCTTCTGGCCCAATATCAGGATAGGGTAAAACTCCAGTAAAACAGGACTACTTTATACTCCATTTATGGAAGACATACGATCCATCCAAAATCAACCTTGGAAAATTTATGCCTGAAGAAACGTGTGCTAGCCAAAAATCTGCAACAGGGTCCCACGACAATGCTTGGATTCAACTATTTTCATAATATGCTGTTAAGTCTGAAGGATTCACCCAGTCAATAATCTTATTTTAGAACCTTCATTTAGTCACTTAAACTTTATCCCTAATAAGCTCTAGCAGGCAACATGTCACCCACTCCTTGCCTTAGTTCTACCAGACTTAAAAGAATTAAAACTTACTCAGAAGGTAAGTCACTAGGTGGATAGATCAGTCCTTTTCTAATAAATCCAGGATAAAACAAGTCTAAGGTATTGCCAAACCAACAAAGAGGAAATAAAAATTATAAATACCGGTATTTTTTAGGTTGTGGGAAATAAGCACACATTTTCTGCTGATAACAGATGGCCACCGATCACGAAGCAGCTATGTGGCCCAGTGCAGAGCTGACTGTTTTAAAGACAGTATCTTAAGTCTCAAAACAATCCTAGAAGATAAACTATTAAGAACCCATTTTACAGATGAAGAGCTTTGCCCAAGGTCCCAGCGCATGATAGCAAATGGAACAGCTGGATTCGTGTAACACATCTGCCCTCTCCCAGCAAGTTGGCCATCATTATACAGGGCAAGCTGGCAAACATGTAGGAAGATCTAGAAAACCGTTGCTTCTTTAACTCCACTGTGGGGAATATGTGCCAAGTACACAAACCAAAATGGCAAAGAGGGCGGGCAGGAAACCAGTCTGTATGAAGATGTTCACAGCAGCTCTGGAATGGCAATAACCTGGGAACAGCACAAGTGCTTCGTTGACAGGGGAGCACTCAGCAGGAAAATACCGTGTGCCACTAAAAGTGACACATCTGTGAACTATGTCACTGCATGGGAATAACTCTGGAAAATAAATTTAAGTTAAAAAATAACCATAAAAAAAATACAGTGATTACAACTCCATGGCAAGACGCGTTTGTGTTCGAGTGGGAAGATCAGCTCTTTTTTTTCCCCACTAGATCCAAGTCAGCGATTTGCGAAGGTAACACGAGGAAACCCTGCTTCAAAATGCTGTGACTCCGAATGCCCTTCTCTTCCTGATCCAAGGAAGCCCAAGTTTTCACAAAAAAATAAAGGAACAGCTCACCACTAATGTTAAACCCCACCACCTTTTGCAGCTTTCAAGTCAGTTATAATCAGAACAACGAAACCTCCTTAGTTATAAGCTCATGTATTTAAGAGCAAATACATTTGCAAATTGGAAAATTATTTCTGTCACCACTTGGTCTGCACTAATGAAAGGCCACACTCTCAGCGTCTCACTCTTCTGCAGCACATTTGGAAAAGTAACACTGTTCAAGATAACGTAAGTCCACGGGGGCGGGCACAGCAGGTTTAAGAGTGTCTGAGCACAAGCCAAGATGGGGTGGGGGGTGGGGGGGCCTGTGGAAAGTAAGCGGTTCATGCTCAAATGCAGTTTTTACAGGATCCTGTTCTCCAAGGCCGAGCAGGATATGCCCGGGCAGGTTCTCCATCACACTCCATCTGTGTTGGCCGGTGGGCCCGGAACAAGCCCAGCCAGCCCCTGACCCCTTCTGCACATGGCTCCCCTGGACCGCCAATGGCTTCCTGGACATCCTGACACTCAGCAGAACACAGGACCATCACGGAGCATCCGAACTAACCACTGTATCTTTTAAGAATGAGGCTGGGAAGCTGGGCAGGGAACTGGGCCAAAGTTGGCACTATCTGCACCAGAGAAGGAAAAGCAGATTCCTCCACTCGGCAGACCCCACACATTCATTCCAAAGCTCCTTTCCCCTGTCCTTACCAACCCCCATGTCCTGCTGGTTCCCTCCCATCTGGCCTTATAGGTGGGCTGACTCACCACAGTCCCTCTGACATAAAGGACCAAAGCCCCCCAGTACAGCGACGCCAGCCCCCATGGGCAAGCCGTCTCCATGGCAGCCTCTAGGCAAGTGTAGCTACTTAAACGTAAATTGAGTAATATTTGAAATTCAGGTCCTCAGTTGCCCTCGTCACATGTCAAGTGCTCAGCAGCCACGGTGGTTACTAGTTCCTGGGCAGGACAGCGCAGGGGCGAACATGCCAGCTGGGTCCCACTGGATCGCCCGGGGCCAGCCCGCCTGCCTCTGCATGTCCAGGTGGCGTTCTCTCATAGCTGGCATCTCTTCCCGGCTGTCGGCAGGCACCGTCTGCCATTCACACCTAGGTGACAGCTCAGTTTCACCCGGGCAGCATTTCTTTATTTACACGTAGTAAAATGGGCACTTCCATTTATATATATATATATAAACATATATGTTTACACACATATGAATGCACACATTTGTGTATCTGTCAATCCCCTTGCACTGCCCCATTGTAGCCACCACCTCCATCCACCCTGTCAATCCTGGGCAACCAGGATCCTGGCAGCTTTTCTAAAAACTCAAGATTCTTGGTCTTCTCCTGGAAATCCTATGTAAGCAGGTCCAGGATGAGAGGCCTGGAATCCCCCGGCCCTCCAAGAACATTCCTCAGGTGATTCTGATAGCCAGCCAGGTTTGGGCGCCCCTGGGGTACATGCTGAATCCTCCTGTAATTTAAGTATATGTAAAGCACCCGCTGGGGTCCAGTCTTGCTCCCCACCCTGTGAGTTGCATCGCTGCACGTGGCAGATGTGTGTCCGTGTCAGGCTGGGGGCACTGGCAGGGTAGGAACTCTGTGGCTCTGGCTTCTGGCAGAGAGAGGCCTCTCTGAGTCACAGGGCCTACCCCTCTAATCCCTCTCTGGCTCTTTGTGCCATGGAATCCTCATCTGGAACAAAAAGGAACCACATCAGAAATAATGGCTTACGTCTGAGGCTCACTGGACAGTGATGATTTAGATAACATGTTCAAAGGCACTAGGCAGCCAGGACAAGAGGCACCCTGTCCTGGACGCTCGGTCACCATGCAGGGTAGCCTCTGCATGGAACTCTCCCCACCCTGCCTGTTCACTGGACGGATGTGGGGGATCAGGACTGAAATTACAATAAAACTGCAGCCTTCAAGAAAAAAAAATAATCAACATGTTTTTTCCTCCTAAATTCAGGACCCGAACAGCAAGATACAAAATTTCATTTTTAAAGGGGACTTCGGAAGACTCGGCTTCATCTCAGAAATCCTCCTCTACTCAGAAAATAAACAAAGAGGGCCGACGCTTGCTGCGCTCTGCTGAGGATTCCGGGAAACACTGAAAAGTTTAAGATGATCAAAGGAAAAATATGGCCAACACAAGAAACGCTATCATTTAACATCGCATGTTTATTTAGCCCCACCAAGGCAGAGAGAGAAGATTGTTTGAAAGGGAGAGGATACCTGCTTAATCACCTAAAAATGCATTCATTACTCTGCTGTTCACTGCAGCTTTCCTGAAATCAGACACTTTTGCCCCTAGACCATAAGATTGAAGCGATTTGAAATGAAAATATTTCCTGTCCACTGCTTGCCAGTTTCTAGCCCCAGAGTGATATAACAGATGACATCCAGTACAATAAATGCTTTTATTAACCATAAATTTGAGACTGCTTTAGGGATTTGAAGTGTTGGGTTTCATGCTGAAAAAATGTAATGTTATCCACAGACCATCAGTGAGTAACAAAAACAGAGGCCCAGGTTGTGCTACTTTGATCAAATTATGGCAAAAAGAAAAAAAAACTGTCCTTTGCATTTAAGATAGTAGTTGTATTCAGGGCATATCTTTGAGGCACACCACAATAGTTTTTATCGCATGTCTTGGGGAGCGAAGGGAAATTCATCCTGAGTGCAGATTTATAGAACCAATACCGTGTGTTAAACAGCAAGGAGGTTGGAAGTGTTAGGAGGCTAAGAGAGGGGGGAGGGAGACTATTTGCTCATTTTAGGATGTTTCCTGTTGCAGCATCCCTGGCCCTCACCAAGTGCTGGTAGCAAACCGCCACCTCCCAGTTAGGACAACCCAAAATGTGTCCAGTCTTCCCTCAAGTCACCCCGATTGAGAACCACTATGCTGAATCAAATTCGAGGCCCCGTCTGCCAAATGCTGCCTGATTTCTTTCTATCCAGGGAAAATTTCAGAGCCAGAGGAGCCATGCAGCCTCTGCTCTCTGCCCCGGGGAAGCTCTCTGCGTTCTCTCTCCCACCAAAACCGAGGGTAGCAGAGTCAGGGAAACGAGCGCTCTTGCCGCGGTGCCCACAGCAAACCAGACTGAGACCCGCCACCTGTCCCCAGGCGCAGACTGGCCCAGCCTTTGTGTCGGGCCTGCGTTCCAGCACAGGGGCCCGGTGCTGCCCTGGGTGCCCCGCATCCCTGCCAGCGTCCAGGACGCGGCTGTCTGGCCTTTCGCTGTTGGGCCACGGAGGGGACTGTGGACCCGGTGCCAGGGAAAAAAGTGAAAAGCAAGGTTGAAGCTCTGCGGTCCATTCTCTGGATGCTGAATGTCCCACTATTCCATCTCGGCATGACACTTCACGGCCAGCAGGGGAGGAGGCCTGGCCCTGAAGGCTGGACAAACGCCCTCCCAGTCCTCCCTGGGCTTATGAATAAAAGATGGAGGTTTTTGTCTCTGCTGTTTCCCTCAACCCCCTAAGAATAACAACTCGTTGCTTTTTGATGTTTTAACTTACTTGGAAAAATAATCAATATTAGCTTTCCATGTCTTTGGCCCTTAAAGCTGGGTAGGGGCAAATAAAAGAGAGAAAAACCCATGTAATTAGGTAAAAGATAGTAATTCAAGTTAAACTAATGACTGTCTGGAAGGGTCTCTAATAAAATAATTTAGGCAGTAGGCAATCACAGAATTCAAAGGCTGGAAACTGACTTGGAGGACATGTTTTGAGCGAAGTGGCCTTTATTGGAAGTAAAGTTCGATGTTTTCTTAGCACAAAGGAAAGGAATGGCTGAATTTTGGTGTGAGGAAGCACTCAACCGTAAAGCTACCCCAGCCAAACGGGGGTTTTAATGGGAACTCATTCCCAGTCGCTGAGGGCGACGTGTGCAACTGTTTGCAACAAGCCCGTGTGAATAGCAGAAACCTTAAGCATTCTTGAGACGCAGCACTTCTAATTTTGAGAGAGCACGGTTGATTTCAAACGGTCTTTAAGGAAGAGATTATATTACAAGCTGGCACGAATGACACCCTGCACTTCCTTTGGACTCTAAGTAAGAGCGGAAGCCTTAATGGAAGGCATCACGTTTTTAAAAAAAGATATCACAAGACTGGGTTAAACCCTAGAAAGGTCTCTACGTGAAACAATTTCAAGTAGAAAAAACTCAAGCGGAAAAGTTCATTGTTACAACTGCATCCGCATTTGTTACCTATCAATACCTAAAATACAACATCACCATATCACCTTTAGAGGGATCTTGCCAAGATGGGGGGCTATCTACACGCCAAGCGATCTTGAGTCTTCAGGATGCATGTAATAAAAGACCAAGAAAACAGGTGGAGGGACAGTTCTAGATCAAAGGAGACTAAAGAGATAGGATGTCTACAAGCAAGAAGTGATCCTCATTTGAATTCTGGGATGTGATTCAGACAGAAATCTTCAAGGACGTGTAAAGGACAAGTGAGGTATGCGGGCGCAGAGAACTGGTGACTCTAGGTAAAGGGGAAATAGGCGTTCATTTCACTGTTCTTTAAACTTTCCTGACAATTTTCAGGATCCAAAATATGGGAGAGCGTAAAGAGAAGGCTAAGCACAGGTGATGGGCTGCCTGCAGGTCTGGGTAGGGGACAGGGCAGCAACTTGACCTTCCTGTTTAGCTTCAGAAAGTGCATGCCCCAAAATATCACTAATATTTTAAAAGTGAAAATTACAGAAAGTCTTGATATAGAATAGATCCAGGACAAGAATAAAATTTTTAAAACATAGCATGACTTACTTCTAGTCACTTAACTGGGCAGGGATAGGGGAGAGGGATTTGCACATTGCAGATATTTAGAACATTCATGTTTCTGCTTTTAAAAAATGTGTAGGTCCTTTGAAAACTATCTTTAGACCCCTAAAATTCTTCCACAGTTTGTCATCATTTTCTCCTCTTGTCAGAATGTCTACTAATTTAAAACCTTCTTAGAATGGCTCTTTAAAACTTCCCTCCCTTCTTCTGCCCAAACTCTACCCTGTTATCCACCCCTATCTTTTTTTAATGAGATCAAAGCAATGATTACACTACCCCTGACCACTTCGAAAACCATGCATTTTAAAAATTAGAAAGTGTGACCCTGAAGGAAATGAAGAAAGCTCAGCAGGTGGGCAACGTGCTCAACTGAAAAGACATCAGGGCAAAATTTCTCTCCCTCCAGGACTTTGCAACTCAGGGAGAACAATGAGACAGACAGCACGTCCAGAGCAGCCGTAAGAGGGACCTGGTGACTGCCACCTTGAGTGCGGCAGACACTGGGACCCCACCACTCCAGCCCCCAGCCCCCAAGCCGTCTCTGGGCAGCACAGCGAGATGTCACATTTTCTCTACTTAATTTCGGTAAAACTCCATGACCTCTTTCTCAAATTGAAAAGGCACTGCTATTTCTTTAAGCCACAGGAGCTATCTCTAGTGAAGCCTTCCAAGGATTTCATTAATTCATAGCCAGCCAACCAGGACTTTTCCCACAGTCTCCCACAAGAAAGCCCGGGAAGTCACTGACTGCTTGGCTGGATCTGAATATGAGCAGAGGTAAGACGAGAAATCTCTAGTTCCTCCCACAGGGAGCACGGGGCGAGAAAATCAAAGCCGGGCAAAAACTCATTACCCCAGCTGGCCCGCAAACCCACAGCCCTGGAAAGAAGGCGGAGAGCATCTCTGAGCCTGGATGTGCCGTCTAGCGGCTTTGGGAAGTGGAATGCATTCACAACCGGAGGGGAGTGGTAAGAAAACGAGACCTGTACCTCTGCTCAAAAGACAGTTTTCACACCAAAGGGGGGCTGCTGCTAGGCAGCGAGGGTCATTTTATTCACACCATTTCAGAAAGTCCAAGACTAGGAATGCTTAGTTAGTGCTTAGCGGTGGCTTTGTACATTTTGTTCACCCACAGCACAGGGCAACCTGGACTGTCCAAACATCCCCTCTTCTAGCAACTGAGGCTGCGAAGTGCAACTGCCAGCCAGAGCCCTCCCTGACCACCAGTCCTGTGGCTCCCAGGCTACCGCCCAGCAGCCGGCCGGCGTGGGGCACACAGCACCCACGATTGCAGCGAGCATGAGTGAGTGTGTTTGTAGCATACTCTTGGCACCTAGTTAGGAGGACACAAGTAACCACAGAACTTCAGAGGAAACTGTTACTACAATTGCTCGCCTTAGATGTCACCTCCTCGGAGAAGCCACCTGAGATCAGCCATGTGTGCCGTCACTCTCGCCACCTATTTTAACCTCCTGCAGACCGCTTCGGCATTCGAGAAACATGCAGGGAGGGCCTACTATGTGCCCACCACTGACCTTCTGATGCAGCAGGAAGGAAACAGAGGAAGGCTCTGCCCTCCTGGTACTGACACTGCAGTGGAAAGATGGACAGACGGACTATGTGTGTCTCTGAGAAGTCACTAGCGGTTACCAAGGGGGAGGGGGAGGGCGAGGGCGATAAAGGGGCAGGATAATCTGCAATCACAATATAAGGTGGTCATGGGGACGGCAGTACAGCTCGGAGAAGGTCAGTGACTCTGTGACATCTCTCCACGTTGACGGGGTGACCGCGCTAGAGGGGGTGAGGATTTAATAATATGGGTAACTGCTGAACCACTGGGCTGTACATTTGAAACCAACATAAAACTGTGTATGAAGGATACTGCAATAAAAAAAAAAAGAAATACCGTGTGTGTCTCATGGTGGAGAGTTCTGTGGAGAAAGACCAAGTGGGGAAGAGAAGACAGAGCGGCAGATGGCCGTTTTAAGTAGGGAGGTCAGGTCCGACATTCCTCCACTACCATGTAAGCTCCAGAAATCAGGCTGCCCACAGAGAAAGCAGCACATACCTACTGAATGAAGCAACGGCCCCGAGGGTCCCTTATCAAGCCCTTCATCTGCTGCGGAAACCTTCCGATCGCCCCACTATTGACATGCACCACATTATCTAGTCCCAACCTTCCGGCCCCACCCGCCACCAGCTCTGCGCAAATCTTTCTCTAGGCAACCCCCTGTCCCTACCCCACCTCCCAGCGCCAAGGCCTGCCTGCCTCACCCTCGGAGCCCTTCCGACAATCATCCTCTGAACCATCCAAATTGTCTTCTTCATAAACAAATCAAGCTGCTGCGCCCTCCCTGCATCACTGCAGAGGGCGGAACGCCCCGCACTACATCTGGAGGCAGCGCGAGGAAGGGCTTGGCTTTACTAAAGGCCAGAGTCACCTGGGGGGTTTGGAGCAGTGTGGTGGGCCTCGACGCAGGGTAAACTGAGGTGGGGCAAGAAGCCGGTTACTGAGAACCAACTGAGACATGAGCTAAAAAGCCAGAGTGTACGGTGGGTGCCAACGGTGCCTCAGACCCCTGCTCACCTTCACGCTGTTTCTCACATCGGCAAGTGCGTGAGGTGGAACATTCTAGGATGAGGAGCAGCAGACACTGTGCGCGGTTCCGGTTTCCCTGGGAAGAGTGGGCAGTTCGGAGAGAGGACAGAGAGCTCCCCGGACCCTGGAATCCTTCCTGCGTCTTCCTGTCTCTGAGCCCCTGGGCCTCTTTCCTGCAGCCCCACGAGAATGCGGAGCCACTACGGCCTGGTGCCTAGTCCTACTCATCTTTGTCTTATCCCGCAAAACACAGCTAACTACAGAACTACACCGCGACTTGCCACAGCGGAGCTCCTCCAAAAACCATCTCTTCCCTCCTCACTCCAAATAGTCTTCTTGAATTTCAGACGTGGAGCAGTCACAAGAAATCCTAACTGCGCACCTGTGCCCCACCTGAAACACACGCGCCCGCTCGAGGAAGGAGGCAATCAACTGTCACTCAACAGGGGCCAGATCTGGCGGACTGCATTTTCCTCGGTTAAAAGGGGGGCTGTTTCAGGAGAGGAGAAACCAGAAATCACCTGGACAGAATAAAATCACAGAGAAAAGGTTTCTAAACCACACAGCCTGTCTCAGGAAAACACACCTCTTCATTCCAAGGAAACCCTCCTTGTATCCACATCAACCCTCCCACTCTCCAGTAAAACAGTCCATCTCAGAACAGAAGTCTGGGGCCATGGCCAGCATTTTTCAAACAGTTACCATTCAGTGGGGAGGGGGAAAAATCTACAAAACTAACAAACAGAACACTTGGAAAAACTAGTTTTTAAAGATAGAAAGTACTATTTAAATGTAACCGTCTTTTGATTTCAAAACGATTCATATGAAGCATTCATTTAATGTGTGGAATGCATATATCCATCTGAACATTTTAATTATTCCCTCTTCAAAGTTGTACTCCAATTTTATACAGCATTTCTGATAATTCCAGCAAGCTTCCCAACAGTGAAATACTTTGAAGGGAAAGCCTCATGACTAACGTCTGTTAGATCAGGTTTGGAATGAAGAAACCTATAATAAAAATACAATTCAGTATACTCCCAACAAGACTTGCCATCTAGTGCCCTTTCAACTGTTAAGGTGCCAGCCTGATGCAAATACGATATTTTACCATTAGGTTTACTCTAAAAAAAATTGCTTCTTAAAAGTGCACACTAGAGGTAGTTTTCACTTACGCTATTAAATCAGACAATTTATAGGCCAACTTCCGTTTTCAAAGAGAATTACATGTGTGTTCACATCAGATCTTTATTTTGTCATCTACCCAGTGATTTGCTGAGGACAGCTGGTACCTATTAAGGCGCCCCTTTAAATGTTGTAGCTTTAATTAGCTACATCTACCTTCCCCCAACATTTCCAAACAAGAAACCAAAGAAAAGGGAAGCCATGTTTATCATGGAAGCTTTGAACAAGGGAGTTGTAAATACTAAAACTGTTTGGGAAAGGATGAGGGACAGTCTCCCCAGAGGTATTCCTGGTATTATTTAAGCCACAATCTTCTTACTTGGACTTCTGAGCACATGAGACCAAGCAGACAGAGGGTACAAGCAGGGAACAAGCTGACTATGGGACACCAGGCTACTCCCAGACTCTGAAGCGTTTCCAACTCACACAATGAGAAACCCAGCCGACTTTAACCTGCCACTATGCAGACAAAATGCACACTGATTTGATTACAATGTAGGCTTCCCTACTGTAAAAAAAAAAAAAATACTCATTTATGCCTTCAGGACCTCAAGTGTGAATTATGTCAACAGGCTAAACTTCGGGCAAGATAAGGAGTCATCTCAAGGATTCCCCCTCAGATCTGGTTTCTTCCTAGAGACTTGCCCAGCCTGCATCTGCAGTCAGACGACCTCTTTCATAGGAAATCCTCACTCCTGGGTTTGTCTTTTCAATCAGCCGGTGGCCCTGCTGAGTTTAGAGTGGCAGAGAGGAAGTGGCCTGTGGTTAAACAGAGGAAATACCAAGGCATTTTAATAGAGCAAATAGTCTCTTTACTTCCCACAGGGAAGAGCTTCAAAGGCCCAGGGCCCAGGAGGAGACAGCGTGCTGCCGGGCCATCAGTCAGCTAATTGTATGTCAGGCCCATTCAGAACATCCCTGCAGCCTAGACAAACAGTGCCGGGAGGACATTGCCTCCCACCGGCCAGCGAGTCAGGCTGCCTGGAGACAAAGCCAGTGGTACCAGCACAGACGGGACCCCTGGGCTTGCTGAAGGCAGGGGACCCTCCAAACGTGGAGCAAACGGGAACCAAAAAGCTCCTGGCTGCTACAGGAGGGGTCAGGAGAGGGGTACCGCCCCCCCCACCTGAGCCTGGACACCTTCTGGGGGACCTGAGTCCCCCACCTCGGCCCATCCTCTTATAAATTGGTGGTGGGGGTGCCGAGGCTTCCAGAAGCCTCAAAACCCATCCATCAGAGGCAGACACAGGAGGCAATGAAGAATGAAAGGGACAATTAACTGCTGATGGGGTGGCCCCAGCAGCAGCAGCCATCTGCTGGCGCTCAGTATGTGAAAAGCTCAGGGGCCGGTGGGGAAGACAGGGTCTGAAAGCTTAGCAAAACAAAACAAAACAAAAAGCCCAACACGTTTTAAGCCAAATGAAGCATGAAAAAATACTCAACTTAAAATAAAGACTTAAAAATCACTGGCGGTTCTTTCTTTTGTAGAGAAGCCGTCTGGAAGGTCTGAACTGCTGAGAATGTGATTTGGATCCTACCTTAACTCTTTCCGGAGACTGTTTTCCAGACAAGCCCAGCTGTTCTCTGAGGAACCTAGTGGGATGTCAGGTCCCCTTCACTCCCAGCCTTCTCTACAACCCCAGGTCTCAGGCAACCCCCAAAATGGGGTACCGTACCCAGACGCCCCCTCAGCCAGCCTGGCCCCTTTCACTGGTCAGAGCTCTGACAAGTTCCCCCCTTTCCTCTCTTAAGTAATGTAAAGCCAAAGCGATGTAAAGTTAGGTGATGTAAAGCCAAACACTGATCCTACAGGTTTAGAATGCGGATTCTCCTCCCCTCCTCCGACCGCGGAAAGGGCCTGTCTCCTAAAGCAGAGGCTCTCCTCGCAGACAGAGCTTGAGCGGGGCTTGCTCCAGTGCCAATTCCCGGGCCCCACCTCACTCCGTTCCGGGCCCATCAGCCTCGAATCTGCATTTTAACGAGCTCGCAAGGCAATCCTGCCACCGGAAGCCCCTGGGCTTCACTTTGATTGAGACTTCGTCTTTGGAAGGAAATGCTGCCACAGCCAGCACATGCTTGCTGGTTTCATTTACCCCGCTGCAGCCCTAAGTTGAAAGCAAGCAAAGCGCCCAGGCGCTGCAGGGGCTCTGGGGTCAGTGGGATGGATGGGGGTGCAGAGAAAGGAAGGCTGCTTATGAGATGGACCCAGGCCAGGAGGATTCCCAATTAACACAGCAAAACAGGCTGGAAGAAAGCACTGCAGTCCTTATAAAAATCTCTCTGAAAAATGTGTCAACCAGGGCTGAGTCATTTGTAGCCAAGAATTCTGTACGGGACACCAGAGCATGTACAACACGGATGACATGGCCCCAGGACAGCCAGACCAGACGCAGGCTTGGGAGCCATGAGCTGCAAGTGAATGAAAACGGATCCAATTCAGAATCAAATAAACATGCCTGGGCCCACAGCCAAGGAAACTTCTTGGATTGGACTTTTATCAGGGACCTAAATTTTAACCAGCTGGAACTTCTTCTTTTCCAAGTACCACCCTATTCCTTCCTACCTTTTGAGATGAAGTATTTGCCTTAAATGGGAAACTTGCACTTCATTGTAAAGACGATGCCAGCGTTCTGGCTTCCTGAATCCCTGAAGGAGCAGGCTGTCTGGAGGGTAGAAATTTGTTTCGGGGATAGAAGACCAGAGAAGATGTACCCCATTTGGGTTGGAAGGCAAGAAATGTTCCCTCGTCCTTCACTGCAGGAAAAGCCATGAAATAGAGACCTGTGGGAGCAGCTTCTTCATTCTTTGTTCCATAAAAAAGCCTCTCAAAACAACCAGCAGGACAACAGGGGAAAAACCCTGAGCACAGGCTACTGACAGGAACCTACCCACCACAAACAAACCATCCCACCATCAACACACCATCAACAAGCCAATGAGGATAGCGGTCCCTAGAGCAAGTTTTACAAACTGTTACTTCATTGGGAAAACTGTATTTATTACTCAGAGAGCAACTTTAGATGTTAAGGGCTCTAAGATTTTTTTTTTTAAATAGAGGAAGTGTGTCCACAGCTCATTTCTAAAACATTGAGCTGCGTTCAAGATGGTATCGGCCCCTTAACTGCCCCTCAAACAATGGGAGGTTGTGAAATCTGACCACTTAAACCAGGCCGGCTCCTCCGAGGGCAGCCCCGGAGGGGGTGCTAGCAGAGCAGCCGAGGGGTAGCCGGCTGCAGTCATCTGGCAAGTCCTGAGAAAACACACATTCCTGCAGGGGCAAGAGTTCCCGCAACAGATGTTCCCAGGAGATCAAGGGGGGTGATTCGTTCAGCTCGTCTGCAGCACTCACATCCTGCCCCTCCCTCAGGGCTCACCTCTCCGCCCTGCCGCCCTGCCGCCCACCTCCCCTCGCAGATCCTGGGTGACCTAGACCCACAGGAAGCCCTCTCCTGTTTGCATCGCATACAATCAGCCCTTGTTCATCTGTGTGCACAGAGACCCGTTAGACTGTAAGCAACCTCAGAACCGGGACCAACATCTATGGGCTGATACACCCACTATGTGGTAGGGGACTTGGGCATTAAACAAATACCCACATCACTGTGCACCAGTACTACTGGCCAGCGCTCCGACACAGCAAGCTCTGGAAAAACTTACCTAGGGAGATAGGGGCAGGCTTCCTGCAGGAGAGTTACTAGAGCTGAGAGGGGAGGCTGAGGTGGTAAGAGAAAGAAGGCAGGAAGGCACAGCATGTGCAAAATCCTGCAGCGGAGAGAACTCGGAAGCTTGGTTCTCTGATTCTCTCCGCCCTTCTTAAAATCTATCATTTGATTGAGGATTTAGCTGAACGGCTGCAGGGTCTAGTTGGGCTCAGCCACGATTTACAGGAAGCTAGGCCCTGAGGGCACCAAGATGAGGTTAAGTGCTTGGCTAAAGAAACTAGTCAGGCTGAAGACACAGATGTGAACAGATCCTGAAGATGCAGTTCGGTCAGCACCAAAGCGCAAGGACCTGCATGAGAAGGTGAAGCACTTGGGGCGGAATGGCGTTCGGGGAGGGCTTCTGAGCTGAGTCTTAGGTCAAGCAGGGCCTCTCAGGGAAGGCACCCCAGGAGCAGGGAATGTGTGGGACAGCATGAGGGCACTGGAGTTAGGGAGAAGGGTGGGAGGGGCTGAAACTGGAAAGATGGGTATGCGGACAGGTGCAGGTGGGTCAGGGAAAGCTGTGGCTCCAGCAGGTGCATGGTAGGCAAGTCCAAGAGGGAAAAGCCATGTACCAGGTTGCAAAGAGCCTAGCACCAGAGAGACGGCCCAGAGGCTTCCATGCTTACTCAAACAGGGAGTGGAAGATCCTGGGGAAGGACTAATGGGGCCAAAGTAGGTGCTGTTGAGAAGGTCACCCACAACGAGGAGCTGTGGTGGAAGAAAAGTCAGCAAGAGCAGAAGGCCACCTGGCCAGGGCTCACCACTAATTCTGTGGGGGTTCAGGTTCCGAGGAGGATAACACTGCTACGTGCAGACAGAACAAAACCCGCAGCTCGGCTCCTTTGGGACACCACCATGCCTGGCATGAGAACTTCACCATCTTAGTGCACTGAACATGAAGGCATGGAGCCAACTGCAGAAAGGCAGCAAATGGACCTGACCCACTGGTGCTGTCATACGAAAACCAGGAATAAAATGCCTGTGATGCTCTTGGAGTTATTCAGTTTAGATCCAAAAATTTAAGAGGACCAATAAATCAACATGAGATAGCCTTAAGGAATTTTTTTTTAAATCTAAAAACTGGACAAAACTTGGTACCTATAAAAAAATTGATATTTTACTAAAATGGGACAGAGTGAGAAAATGTGCTGTTCACCACAAGTCAGATGGAGGAGTTGGTGGGAGGGTGGGTAACAGCTGTAGTGCAGCTCTTGGGTCTGAGGAGCTCGCAGCTGCCTGGCTCATACTTGGTTTTCTGCACTGTTTCTCTGAATATGGCCCAAGTGAGCTGAAGGTACCAGCCTGTGCCCCTAGAGGGGTGTCCACCAGGTCCTAGGCCTTGACTGCGCTGAGGCAGTTCAGAGGGCCCCAGAAAAGGTGGGGGTCGACGTTGGTCTAAGCGAACCACCATATCTCCACCCCTCAGAGCAAGTGCAGGGGAAACTAGGAAATCCCCATTTACTCCCATTTCCCAGGTGAAGAAACTGAGGCCCAGGAGTAGCACCACAGCCCTGTCGGTGGCTGCCGGAGAGCGAAGCCCGCATCCTCTCCACAAGGCCTGACAACAGGCCCGCCCTGGCCTCGGAGGGAGGTGGAAGCAGGTGGATGGTCTCCGGGTCAGGGGCGGCCCAAGCCCAGAACTCCAGGTGGGGACCCGGGACCTCAGTGCCCCACCACACGGCCCCCTGCCCCTGCCCCAGCCCCACTGCCCAGACAGAGTTAAAGCGCTCCAGGCACACGGCGAAAGTCTGTGCGCCTCTACCGTCTCGTCTCGGGCAACTGACGGAGGTGACAAACTCATGCCTCCCTTTGGCGGTGAAGAATACCAGCGACTCGGGCTCCGGCGGGGACGGAGGGAGGCGTACATCACCCGTGAGAACATTCGTGGGACGAAGGGCTGAACCGGGGAGCAAACTTTCCCATTAGTTAGGAGTCGAGGCTTGGATGAAGGGTAACACGGCGCAGCCTATTAGGAACAAAGCGGCCCCGAAAGGGGGCGCGTCCCTCCCCAGCGCTCCGTGTCCCCTCCCTGGCAGCCCCGGGCCTCTCAGAGGCGCGCACTGGAGGTCCAGCGGGCGACTCTTCACTCCCCTGCCAAAGCGCCCCGCGTTCGGACAGCTCGGAGCATCCCAGCCCCGGGGGGCGCAGCCCAGAGGCGGAGGAGGTCCCGGTCCGGGAACAAAGGGTGGGGCGCCCTGCTCCCGCCCGCCCTCCGAGCGGGACCCCGGCCGGCGGCCGCGCCTCATTAGCACCACAAAGCCGGAGGTCGGCGGCCCCTTTCTTCCAGGCCGGGGCCGGCGGACGCACGTTCCGGGAGGACGGGCGGGAGCAGCGGGGATCCCAGCCCGGCCGCTGACTCCCCGCAGAGCCCGCAGGCCGGCGCGGGCTCGGCTGCCCGCGGACACCTGTGCGCGCCGTGCCCCCCGAGCTTCTGGGGACGAAGAGGAGTTTCTCCTTACCCTCCAGCCGCAGGTGTCGGCGCCCCGCGCTCTGCTGGGGCCGCCAGCCGCCACCGCCAGCTGCGAGCCGTTGAGGCAGGCGTTGACTGTAAAGAAGACGGAGCAGAGCTGCAGCCACGGGGCCATGGCCGTGCGCTCGCCCTGCCCGGCCCTAGTCTGCACCCCAGCAGCCAGCCTCTGGCCAGCCCGGAGTGGGCGGTGGCGTGGGCGCCAGCGGCCGAGTGGGGCGCACCACCGAGCATGCGCCGCCAGTCCGCGCCCCGCCCCTTTACCCGGGGCCACGCCCCCAGCCTCCGCTCGCAGACTCAGGTCCCGCCCCTGCAGTCCTGTCCTCCTCAGCTCCGCCCCCTCCCTCTAGGCCACGCCCCCACGGGCCCGCCCCGCGTGAGTAGGCGGCTGCAGTTTTTACCTCGTCACCTGAAGTCTTCCAAGTGGTGCCTGCTCCCGGCAAACACTCGGGAAGCCAAATAACAATAATAGTCTCAATAATAATTTAATAAACACGTACTGTTTGCCAGGCCTCTCCTTGAATCCTCCCAACCATGCAGATGGCTCCAGTATTACTGTCATCCCATTTTTCAGTGCGTAAAAGTTAGGGTAAAGGAGGTAGTTGGAGAAATCCTGGCTTGGGACCTCGGACAAATGACTCGCTCCCACCACGTTCCTGTCCGTCCCCCTATAAATCCGAATAATGAAAGAAAGTATTCTAGTCTGGGGAGGATTCTACCGGTTAACACAAGGGCTCCGTAAACGCCACAATCTGTTACTAACTAACTTGCATAATAACCATGCAACCGGTCCCTGCCATATCTGAGACTGAAATCCAGATCTGACGAAAACTATACTCTTAACCACCACACCTGTCAAACTTACCCTTGTGAGTGTGGTATCACTAAAGGAGGAAGCTGAGGCTCGAAGAAGTGGAGTCGCCAAGGTCATGTGACTTTCACCACGAGCCTCTGCCTCCTCTGACTGGTATCTGTGCACCTGAATCCCCCCTCTCGCCCTTCCCCATTGCCCCATCCCTCATCTGTGCCACCACTTCCTCCTCCTCCATAATTTCCTAAGAGCTTTTCCTAATTTCACTTTTGTCCCAAAATGCAATGTCTTTCTCCATCCTAGATCCAGAGCGATCTCCAAAACAGTAAATCAGACCACTGACTTCTCCTGATTTACCATCTTCTTGGGTGGCTTTTATTCAGTGGCCATTTAGAACAAACCCCATACTGGCCTCAGCCTCTCCCCCATTCTCTCTTCCCACCCTGCCTCCACTACCTGGCTCCAACCTGCGGGTCTCCCCACTCAGCCCCACCTGGTCGCGCCTCAGTGAGCCTCGTAGACTTCACCTCTGTCCGTCTGACCAGGAAGCCTCCTCTGCATGGCTCTCTCCTCCCAGGGCCAAGAATCACTTCCCTCTCCCTTTCTGCCCAGCCAAAGCGTGATGACCGCCCAGCTGCTGCGAACACTGGGATCCTGGACTTTCCCTCGCGGCTGCCCCACCTCTGTGGAGAAAGAGGACTCTTCACTATATTGTTAGCAGAAGTTCTAGGGATTGGCTCTGAAGAGGCCACTTTGGGAGCCAGGGAGCAGAACCAGCCCCCTCTGAACCACAGGGCCTGGAAGTGGGAGACCATGGTTGTCCAAAGGAAAAGTGGCATGTTGCCAGAGAAAGGAAGGATGGGCACTGGGCAGCCTCCACAGTCCCAAGTGCTGGGATTTCCTGCCCACGTGCCCACTGGACAGAAAGGTTTCATTTTTCGCCTCACTGCCAGGTCATGAGCAGATCCAGTGAGCGCAAGCACTACAACTTGTTTGATCACCCTGAAGAACCGGGGTCCACAGGAGGCTGCTTCAGAGGCAGCCTTCTCTGAATAAACCCCATGCAACTTGAACTGTTGGTTCAAAGCTCTGCTTCCTTCCAGACTCCCGCCCACCTCCCTGGTACTCTTGACACTTCTCTCTGGCTCATTCTCAACCTCCAACGAGGGGATGGTAGGGGTTTGGCCGTGAATGTCAGGGCTGCCAGGCAGGACAGAGGTGACAGTCTCCGAGGAAACCACAAGCACCCTGCTCCTCTGGCTCCTCGATCCAGATGACATTCCAACCTCGAAAGGCTCCATGATTTAACCAACGGCCTCCTGAGAGACTTCTGGTATAATCAGGATTCAAAAATATCCTCACGCATCTATCTTGATACATTCATTCAACTATTTTCTGAAGACACATTCCTAGAATCAGAACTGCTGGATTATGCACATTAAAGTAGTCAAACTGCTCACTATTGCATTGCAATCTTAATTGGCTTTTCCGGTTGCTAATGAGGTAGACTGAAAACCCTACAGCCTCTGAAAACCCTACAGAGTTCTGAGAAAGCGCCAACTTTTCTAAACAAGTACAGAGAACACAGGAACGAAAACACCTAGATGTCCACTTAAAACTAGTTAGAATGACATCCCTCCAGACCAGGACTGTGGCAGTCACAATCTCAGCCACCGCTCCCCATCCCCACCTGCCTCTGATGCCTACCGCCCTGCCTGGCACACATCAGTGGCCAAGACACTGTTGCCACCTTCATCACCATTTGGCATGAAGCTGGGGGTTTCAACAAATCCAATCTCTTTAAAATAAGATGTTGACAAAATGCAAATATATTCCCCCAATTTGCCTAGAACATAACCAGATAAGAAGAATCCTAAACACAAGGATTGGATTTTGTTAGGAGTCAAATTATCCCCTGGAACATAAGAAAGGATAAAGTGATCATGGAAATAATCTGTATCTCAAATCCTTTTTAGCCCTGAGTAACTAAAGGCCATTTTAATGAACAATGGTTAGAAAGTGAGCCGAAATTCTCATTTATTCCTGGTATTGTGATCAAGTGGTATTTTTATGTACTGTTCAAGACATTAAAGGTAAAGGGTGTCCCCCAAGTCTCCCAGGGCTTTGGGGAGGGCAGTATTCAAGCTGTCACCCTCCTGACCGTGCCAGCCTCTGCCCCCTTCTACGGCTGCCCCGATGCCAGTCCGCTCCGGACAGTCTTAGACCGAGCAGAGTAGTCATCGTCTCCACCTCACAGGGGACTGAGCCAGGGTAGGCCCCGGGCTCATCTGATACCCCCACTTTCCACCCGACTGCCTCTGGCAACCTTCCGAACAGGCAGGGACGACGCCCAGGCTGCCCACAGGCCACGGGCGGGGGACGCGCGAAAAACCGGGGTCGGACGACTCAACCCGGCACCCTGAACTCCGGATGCGCACCCGTAAAGGCTGTGGCGGGGGTCGCACGGCGGCCACTACACGAGTTCCCGCTACATTTCTTTTCTGACAGAAAAGGGAGCGCAGGACGCTTAGTCCCTAAGGCGGCCGCAAGGCGGCGCGCGTGGTCCAGGCAGGGGACCCCCAAACGGCCCTGGAGGCGCCGCCGCCAGGGCGCACGGTTCTAGAGCAAAGCCCCAGAGCAGGTGCGAATACTCGCTGTTATCCGGAGCTGGTGCTAGGTTTGGGGGAAGTAGGGTCAGGGAGGAGTTCAATATGGGCTTCCAGGAGCCGTGTGGCTTTGACCAATTCCCTTAACTTCTCTGGATGACAGTTTTCTCAGTGGCCTCACAGGAATGAGGTGGATACAGACCTCTGTGGGTTTTGGAGAATCTGAAGCAAGCAAATAGCTGTGAGGGTGCATGAACATTGCTGTTGCAAGCGGGTAGACCACTAATGCAGGCCCAGTGGCAGCTGGAACCCAGACGGTAGCTGGGGGAGGTGGCCACCTCTGCCTCCTTGGGATATGGGGGTTTTTCCAAAACACAACCCTGTCCTTGCTCTCACCCTGGTCTGGATGTGCGCTAGACTGCAAGGCTACAGCCCATATCCTGTTTACCATTATTCATTCATTCCTTCAACAAGTACTCATGGAGTCCCTGCACCATATCAGGCATTATGCCAGGAGCAGGGGACCAGAATGAACACAAACACTGTCCACAAGACACTGTACCAGCTGCCACAGAACCTAAAAGCAAGCATTCCATGGGGGACACTGGCATTGCTCAACCACATGACTAGGGGATGTCTCTAGAAAAGTGGTGTCTGAGGCGAGGTTCCAAGTCCAAGAGTTCAGTGGAGTGAAGTGCAAAGAGAAGAGTGTTCTGGGCAGAGGGAACAGCACATGCAAAGGCCCTGGGCAGTTGGGAACAGCATCTTCAAGGAACCAAAAGAGGCCACGTGGTTGGATAGCAGACGGGTGTGGAACTGTGGTGCCAGGTGAGCTGGAGAGGCCTGCAGGGGTGGGGCAGGCAGGACTCTGTGCGCTGGTTGAACCTAAGCGTACCCAGGAGCTTCTGAGGGGTGTGAGAGCAGGGGCAGGGTTGTTTTGGAAAAGCCCCCATATCCCAAGTGCCAAGCCCTGGGTACTGCCCAACATGTAGTCAACGTTTGATACATACTTGTTGAATGAATGAATAACCAGGGTCATCGCTGAAATTTTGGGATTTAATATCTTGAATGCAAAAATCATTAAAAAGCTCGGAAATACACTCAACCCTGCTAAAGCTCAAAAAAATGCAAATAAAGTAAAATGCACAAACTTTTCTTGTTGTCTTAAGGTTATTTCTACTGTGAATCCCTTTATAAATTTTTTAACAGACTATTTTTAGAACAATTTTAGATTTACAGAAAAATTGAGAAGATAGTGTAGAGAGTTCCCATACACTTTGTCCCTAGTTTCCTTTATTATTAACATAATATATTAGTGTAGTACATTTGTTCCAATTAATGAACTAATAGTAATAAGTTACCATTAACTGAAGTCCAAGCTTTAGTCAGAGTTCCTCGGTTTTTCCCACCCACCCTTTTTCTGTTCCAGCATCCTAGCCAGGAGGCCACACGACATTAGTTGCCACGTCTCAGGGTCCTCTTGACTGTGATAGCTTATCAGACTTCCCTTGTATTTGATGGCCTGCACAGTTTTAAAGAGCATTGGTTAGGCATTTTGTAGGGTGCCCCACTATTGGGATCTGTCTATCATTAGATGAGATATTATTGGTTTCTACTCGAATCAAAGTTATACATGCACATGCACAAAGTTCAAAGTTTTAAAAGTCTTATTAGTACTAATAGATGAAAAAAAAGAGCAGTCCTCTGACCTGTTCCTTGCCACTCACACTCACTCCCCAGAGCAACCTCCTTCGATGCTTTTAGCTCTTCTCTGCTCTTTGCCGTAAGTCATATGCTCATCCTGCCTTTCCTGACCGGCCAGTTCAGAGACTGACTAATAACTTCCTGCCCTTTAGGACACATGAGAACTGTGCTCGCCTTCCATCCCCATTCTCTATCCACGCACTAAGGTCGGTGCTGGATATCTTCCTTTGCCCTTCCAGAACCATTCTGATCCGGACGGACCACGTCAATGGGTCTCTCCTACTCCGGCTTCCAGGCGGGTCAGGCCACCGTGGGGGACAGGCAGGCAGCTGGGCAGAAGGAGGAGAAGGAAAGGTATTTATGTCCTCAGTTTCCTGTTAGGCGGCTGCGCAGGCCCCCTCTCCATAGAGCTCCCTCCAGTTTCTGACACCTGCTCCCTGACATTGCCTCCCCTGGTCTGGGGGTAGCAAATGGCCCCCCACAGTGGTAATGCATCTTCCCTTGTAGTTTCTTTTCACCCTGCCCCAAAGTCTCTTTTATGAAATCTCCTCAAATTACCCCATTTGAGAGCTGTTTTGTGTTGGGATCCTGATGATGCCATTATTTTTTTGCTAAGCCAATATTCAGTGTCTACACTATTATGACCACGTGAAATATGATTCACCTTTAAGGCAAGCAGGGATTGATGACAGTATTATCGCCATTCTTGTTACGACTTTTTTGGTTTGTGTGTGTGGGTCGGGGAGAGCGATTAGTATTTACCTTTTAAAAAAACATGTGCTTTCTGATGGACAGTGGGGTATGAGGGGGACTCGATAATATGGGTGAATGCAGCAACCAAATTGTTTTTCTTGTGAAATCTTCATAGGAATGTATATCAATGACACCTTAATATAAGTAATAATAATAAAAAAATTAAAAAGCATGCTTTGCTTTATACACCCACCTTGCTAACTTCCCACACAACTTCCACGCGGCCGGAGGCATCAGCCTTTGTCTCCTTCCGTTCTGCTCCAGCGAACTTCTGGAGCGCCCGCATTTCTGCCCGAGTCGGCTGGGCTGCTCCAGCTCTGCGGCCCAAACGTCCTTCCCTTTGCCTCCTCTCTTGTGCTGGAATCCTATTTCCTGTCTCTTTCTGGGTTTTCTCACTCATTTCAGTGGGACATATCCTTCATTGGCTCCTTGAGAAAAGGTGTGGGGAATAAGTTCTGGGAGACCTCACACCTCTAAAAAATATCTTTATTGACCACCACAGTCGATTAATAATTTGACTAGATACGGAGGTTCACGTTGGAAGCAGTCTTCCACAGGAACGAAGAGGGCATCGCTCTTGGGCCTTTCAGCACTCTTTTTTGAAAACCCGGACTGGATGATAGGCATGCTAAGTTTATCCTCCAGTTTTCTTGTTATTGTAACTGTTTTCCATCTCCTAGTTGCTTTGTGACTCATCTCCAGTTAGATCTTCAAAATCTAATGAATTTTTATTTCAATTATTATGTTTCTTAATATCCAAGAGCAGCTTTTTAAAATTTAGTGATTGTCCCTTTTGCAGAATATCCTGTTCTTGCTTAAAGGAGGTAGTTTCTCTTTCTGAGAAATCATTTTATTAAAGTTTTCTTCTGTTTCCTCCAAATGCCTTTTTTTAGTTTGCTTGAACTTTTAAAATTGAATCCGTTATTCCTGGCTTCTTTAAAATCATTCTTAAGGAAACAGACATGCTATGTCAGCAGGTTAGGAGTTAAGCTAGGTGGTCAACATCCAGAAACAAAGACCCCAGGCAGGTCTCATATATCGAGAGGAAAGTGGCCCCACTGAGCCACTCAAATGAGAAGTGGTCGGTGAACAGCCTGGAGCAACCATGCCAGCTCTTAGCCATCTTGTTGCTCAGATTATTGCACCTATAATTTTAGCTTGCCATTCACCTTCTACCACCAGATTTGTTGTTTCTTATTTTCTCCAGTACCATCTTGAACCTAAATGATATGTATGGCTGGTGACATATACAAATGCCAGCATTTTTATAGTCAACTGCTCATTCAGCAAGCATTTACTGAGCATCTACAGTATGCCAGACATTGGGCAAGGCACTGGAAAAGAATATGTTCAAGGTCATGATGTACCTGCCCTCGGGGAACTCACTCTCCAGGGCAGTACCCCACACTCAGCAGAGCCCACGGGGCCTGAGAGGCAACCACCGACAGCTCCCTTTAACAGATAAAGGATCGGAGGCTCAGGGAGGTTCCCTGGTTTGCCCAAAAGGTACACAGCTATTGGGAGACAATGGTGCATCATGAACCCAAATCTTCCTTTTCTACACTCCGTGTTTCAAAGGCTGGGGTATAAAGAGAAACTAGAGATAACGAACCCTGTAAGGCGGGTTCAGAGGGACAGGACGCGAACCAAGAGGAAGTGGTATTAGTCAGGGTCCTGCAGCACACATCCAGAGAAACAGAGCTAATAGGATATATATATAAACATATAGATATATATAAGAGGAGATTGATTATAGGAAGTGGCTCGTGAAGTTATGGAGGCTGAGAAGTCCCCCAGTCTGCCTCCTGCAAGCTGGAGAGCCAGGAAAGCTGGTGGTGTCACTGAGGTCAAGCCCAAAGGCCTGAGAACTGCGGCTGATGGTCTAAGTCCCAATATGAATTCGAAAGTCTGAGACCAGGAGCACTGATGTCTGAGGGCAAAGGAAGAGGGGTGTCTCCGCTCAGGCGGGGAGACAGTGCGCCCTTCTTCTCCTCTCTGTTGTTTTTGAACCCTCACCCGACTGGAGACTGCCCCCCTGCAACTGGGGTGGGCCATCTGCCTTACTCCCCTCACCAGTTCAAACGCCAGTTTCTTCTGGAAGCACCTTCACAGACACACCCAGAAACGTTTTACCAGCTACACGGGCATCCCTTAACCCAGTGAAGTGGACACATAATATTAACCATCCCAGAAGCCAAGAGGAAGAAGTCACACAGTATTCTCAGGCCCCAGACCCCAGCTTTCCATTCTAGCAGGGACTAGCTTAGGGCAAGCGGCAGGGCTCGGGCTGCCAGCGCAGGGGCGGCAAACAGGACAGAAGGGGAGGCAGAGACACACTGTGCCCAGTTAACAGTCGCAGGCAGCATCTTCTCCATGCCTCCGGAGTTAAGCCCGGTGGGGCTGGGTTCGCACAGTTGAATGACTTGCACACTTAGAAGCCGCAGTCAGCGGTCAGGCCCAGGTGGCAGAGCCTTCTAGGGCATGCTCTCCACTGTGGGGCAGGGCCAGCCAGCGCCCGTCAGTCGTGAAAAGCACGGAGTGTGTCCCGACTCTGGTCTCCCGTCTTCAGGCCCTCCGGCAGGAAACGCTAGAGCTAAATCTCACCAGAGACGGAGCGAGAGAGCCACCGATTGCTAAAACAGCCACCGCGCCAGGCGTTGGGCCAAGGTTCTTGAGCAAGAAAAAAAGTCAGCCTCGCACAAGCAGCAAATACGCACAGAAAACCCCGAGAGGCCCTCCAGCCGGGCCTCTTCCTCCTCCCGCCAGGGGCGGCTCTGAGGACTCAGGTGAGGCGGCTGCTCGGAACCCCTGCTCCAGGCAGGTTAGCACAGGCTGGGGCCGGGGTGGGGTGCTGCCAGTGTGGGGAGAACAGCGCACCGTCCCTTCTCAGGAGAGGTCAGACGATGGCTTCCACCGGCCTTTTCCGGCACACAGATACATGTCTTTAAACAGGAAACCTAAAATGAATTCTTCCCTCGCTGCTGGCTGCCATTATGTAACGTCTCAGGGTGTTTTCCTCTCATTTGCTGCCCAGGTCGCGCCTCCGGCTTTGTTCATGACTTCCAAACTGCTTTCCATAAAACCGAGTCATATGCATGCTGGCTACTCGCAAAGTAGTTTGTACTTTTTAAAGTGTGCATAGGTTGCTGTGACGCCAATTTCAGAAGGGCGTCCAAGGCCGCTGTTTCGTTTCTTTTTTTAAAGCTGGTAACATCTCAAGCTCTTTTTCTTTTTAAATAGTCTTAGAAATATTTTTAAATTCACAGAAAAGTTGCAAAAATTGTTCAGAGTACCTGCATCCTCGCCACCCAGTTTCCACTAATGTTAGCGTCTATGTGACCATGACACATTTAACCAAACCGGAAACTTAACAGCAATATAGTACTGCGGAGTGATCTAGACACACTATTGGGATGTCACGTCTTCCTACTAAGGTGACTGTTTAAAAAGTAAACCTTTTAAACTTTAGAATTGAGTTCCCATGTACCTTGACAAATCAAAAACTCCAGAGACCAAGAGACCAAGAGATTGCTGAAGTTAAAGGCTTAATTGTGCTGTTTCAGGCCAGAAACTGGACTAAGTCATGGGACAGGCAGTGTCTGCTTCACCTGCAGCGAGGCCAGTGAACAGCAACAACTTGTCCATCAGACCCAAGAAACGGGGCACATTTGTAAGGGGTCTCAAGAAAAGAAAGTTGTGTAAATCTAATAGTGTATAGATAAGGAGGTGGGCTAAGGGGAAGGACGGCAAGTCCAGGGTGAGTAGTTACTCCACGGAGAAGGCTCACAGTTGGTTGCTGGATGGAGGTCAGGGACTGTTCACTGGGATTCATCCAGAAGGATGCAATGGTTCTGGGGGCCTTCCAGGTAATTGTTGAAATGACTTCATTCAGGATCGTGGAGCCTCCGGTTAGCTACAGCCCACAGCTTTAGACTGACCAACTTCCCTTGTCTCTCTCTCCCCCATTCTCTGGCCCTTATGCCACTTAATTTTAGGACATGTCAGAAATTTCTCCTTATCAACCTCGTACCCATTTCCCAATTTATTAACATTTACATTAGTATGGTATATTTGCCACAATAAATGGAACAATACTGATTACATTATTATTAACTAAAGCCCATGCTTTGTTCAGACTTCTTTCAATTTTATCTAATGTCCCTTTTTTGTTCCAGGATCCCACCCAAGGTACCACATTGCATTTAGTTGTCATGTCCTCCTTAGGGGCCTTGTGGCTGTGACAGTTTCTCAGACTTGCCTTGTTTTGGATGACCGTGACTTTTTTGAGAACTGAGAAGGTATTTTGAAGGCTGCCCTCGATTGCAATTTGTCTGATGTTTTCCTCCAGAGTACATGGGGATTATTTGAAGGACTATTCTCATTGCATCCTGTTAAGGATCCACTAATGTCCTTTTTCGGGTCTAGGGTCCAATCCAGAATCTAGAAAGTTCTCAATCTTTGTCTTCCATGACCTTGACACTTTTGAAGTCAAAAGTGTCCCTTAAATTGGATTTGTCTTATATTTTTCACGATTGGATTGAAATTATGGAAATTTTTGGTAAGGATGGCAGAGAAATGGTGTTGCGTGTCATATTGGGGTATGCAATGTTTTTTACTCTTGATCATGTGATTAAGACGGTATCTGCCAGGTGTCTCTACTGCAAAATTACTATCTTGATGTAATTAATTGATATCTTGCTGGAGATACTTTTAGATGGCCAAACACCCTGTCATGCTTAAACTTTTACTAGGTCATTTTAGCATCCATGAGTGGATCTTGCATGCAACATCATCACCGTGGTGTTCTAACGGTGCTTTTTCTATTTCCCTTATTCCTTCTACACTTATTAACTGGAATTCTCCTGCAAGGAGAATTCTTCTGTCCCTTTGCCCCCATTAATCTATTTATTCAGTTACTTATGTATATGTAAGCGTGGGTTCATGAATATTTATTTTATTTTGTGGATTTCATTCCAATACTGCCCTTATTTATTTTTTGGCTCAAATTGCTTCAGCTTTTTTCCTGGGAGTCCCTTCAGGATGGGGTCCTGTGTCCTTGCAACATGCTCCCAAGATTTTTTGAGCACATCCTTACTTCCTGGTACACAAGCTGTCTTGGGATCATCTTGTATTTTCCCTGTCACAGTGCTAGAATCAGTAATTTCTCCAAGGATTTCTGGTTCTTGTCTCCTAATTGGACCCAGACTAGCCTGCACCTAAAACAGTTTCAGAATTGCTAACTCATTGCCCTGAAAGGGCGATTCACTAACTAAGCTATAATCTTGTGCACAGTTCTTTTCCTCTTTAGTCTTACAGTATCCAGTCAAACATAGTTTTTCAGAGTTCCTTAGGTTAGGTCTTTTCTTCTGTACCTCCTCCAGTGTGGTTATATTATTTACTTGTAATACACTAAGATTCCATTTGGGGTTCTCTTCTCATCACAGTTAATTTGAAGGATTTATTTGTTCGGAGAGTACGTGAACCATTACCCAGGTTCTATGACGACAGCTGTCAAAGGGCTGATGTATACTCAGAGAAGTGTGTGGCCCCCCATTCCCACCACCTATTTCCATTCCTTCCTTCTTTGTCTCCCATTCCCATATACCCACCCTCTATGAATAACCAGCCTTCTTAAGCTTCTGGTTTAGCCTCCCTGGATTTCTTTCGTCAGTTGATATATGGGGTCCATAGATGAGCCCTATGCCTTCTTAGAGGGCAAAGACTAAGGTTCATATTCCTTCCATCCCCACTTTGTTTGGAGCCCAGGGTGAGCCCATCCCAAAGCTGAATAAAAAGGAATGTTTGCTGGAGCTGACTAATGAATATCATGTGTAAGGCAAATTGGTCATTTTTATTAAAATAAGAAATAAAATTTTTTATCTCTACCACATGGCCATTCCACATATTAATACTTAATTTCTGGGGGAAAAAATCAACTTGAGTAAAGGTAAATATTTTCTGTAACATTAGTTTAATGGTGAGAAAGAAAGAAAAACAAAAACCTTAACATCTATCAATACAGAAGTGGCTAAAAACATAGTATAGACTAGTCAACTGGGCACATTAAAACAGATTTGCTTGTTCTAATAAGGTAGAGCTATGAGGAGCTTAGAAAAACACTCTAGGACATCTTGAAGAGAGGGTGGGAAAAAGCTAATTATGGAGTGATAAATATAGTGTAACACCATTTATGAAAAACCAACTAATAAAGAAATATCACATGTTTTATAGGTGTGTATATGTGTATGTATAAAATCCACAAGCAAAAGGTTTGGAAACATGTATTTCAAATTGAAAAAGTGAGTTCATTTGGCAGGGGTGGGGCGGAAGAGACTGGAGATTTGGTGGGGGAGGGCTTCAAAAGGAACTTCTATGAACAATGTGTTCACTTTTTCAATATTAATGTGCTCATGTGTCATTTGTAGAATTAAAAACAAATAAAGCATTGATGATGTTAATTAACTCAAAATCCTTGAAAAGGGATCGCAACCTATTGTGGAAACAGGTAACACACTCACTCAGTACCTGCCCTTCCTACAGAAAATTCTGGAAAATAACAAGGAGTCCCGACCTCTCCTTCTCCCTCTCCCATAAAATATAAGAATCCTTTTCTAAAAATTGCCTGCCACTAAGGCTTGTTCTCCACTAGTAAAAGCAGTAATGTAAGTAACACAATTACTTGGAATCTGGGTATACAGTGAACACCCCATACCTGCCACCTGCCATCCAACAAGAAATAACAAGTGTTGGCAAGGATGTGGAGAAATAGGAACCTCCTACACTGTAGATGGGACTATAAATTGGTGCAGTCACTGTGGAAAGCAGTATGGAGATTCCTCAAAAAACAAAAAACATAAATACCATACAATCCGGTAATTCCACTTCTACAAATTTGCCCAAAGGAAACAAAATATCTGATTCAAAAAGATACATGCATCCCTGTTTATTACTGCATCATTTACAATAGCCAAGATATGAAAAGAACCAAAAAGCCCATCAGTAGATGGCTGGACAAAGAAGATGCTGTACATGTACACAGTGGAATATTACTCAGCCGTAAAAAGAAATCCTGCCATTTGGGACAACATGGATAGACCTAAGGGTATTATGTTAAGTGAAATAAGCCAGGGGGAAAAAGACAAATACCATATGATTTCACTTATATGTGGAATCTAAAAACAAAACAAAATGAACAAAACAGCAGTAGACTCAAAGACACTGAGAAGTGACTGGTGGTTACATGGGGGAGAAACTGGGGCAGGCAGGTGAAATATGCGAAAGAGAAAAAGAGGTACAAAAATCTCAATTATAATAGTCACAGGGATGGAAGTCCAGCATGGAGAATATAACCAACGGTTCTGTAACATCTTTCCACACTGACAGTAACCACACTACTGGGGGTGAGCATTTAATAATGTATATAACTGTGGTATCACTGTGTTTCATACTTGAAACCAATATACAACAATTGTACTTCAATAAGAAAAATCCAAATAAATAAATAAATAAATAAATAAATTTCCTCTGACAGAAAACTTAAAAATAAAACTAGAATCTTAGCCTTATTACATTTAAAAAAATTAAAATGATAATAAACCAGAAAGCTGACTAAGCCACTAATCAAAGACAGAGACGCAAATACAATTAGTGTTTTGGGCAAGTTGCTCTGAGGATTCTCAGCTAATCCTGAGAAGTCCAGAGGCTTCGCGTGGGGAGTCCGTCCCCGCCAGGACACAGAAAGGCACTTCCTGCCACCGCTGTCTGTTTTTTGTGTAGCTGGAGTTAAGACCATGCAAAATAAACAAAGGCATTTTGCCCAGGCATCACATTCCCTTCTGGGAGGAAATTGCTACACGTTTTTCAGCCTCTGTTTGGAGTATATTTTCTGGTATTTTAATTTTTAAATCCCCTAGCCCCTCTCCTGCCTTTTAGGAAAATTACTTGTGTTTTTTAACTTTATAGACTCAAAGCTATACCTTTTGAAAGGCTCTCTTGGCTTAGGAAATGTGCACAAACAGCAAATACAGCCGAGTGAGATTCAACGTCCCCTCATCGAATGTGCATCACGTATACACCTGCAATCATGACACATGCAGTGAGCAAAGCACGTGATAAAGTACCATGTGTGGTACGATTCTGCTTGTGCAAAATTCATGTATCCTCAGGTACAGAACCCCCGCTTGGACAGCAGTACCTCCGGGCAGTGGGGTTGCTGGTCATGAGCTTCTTTTTACTTTCTTGTATTGTTTACCTTTTAAATATTGAGAAGTTATTTCCAAAATAAAAGGAACACTTTCATTTTGAAACAACAAAGAAATGGAGGCAGAGAAAGGGGATAAACTAACTGGAGCAGAAGAAACTGCAACCAGGAACAGTAAGACACAGGAGGACGGAGGTAGCACTCAAATCCTCCCGGTCCCAACAGCTGTCCAGCTCTACTTCCTGCCATGCCACCGTGCCTCCCGCCGCCCTCAAGAAGCCTCCCGTCTGGTCCTCCTGCCCACCTTCTTGCCTTCAATGATCTGTTGTCTACAGAGCAGCCCAAGCTCTTAGAAACAAATCCAACTCCCTGTCACACCCCAGACCCTGCCTGCTCCTTCACCTCCTGCCCCCTTTCCTTCTGCTCACTTCATGCGTGGTTCCTGGAGCACCCTTTCCTGCCTCAGGGCCTTTGCACTTGCTCTTCCTGTGCTCAGACAGGTCTTCTCTCAGCTCTTCACACAGTCTGCCCTTCTCCTCAGAGTCTCCAGGGTAGGGAGCCAGGAATCTGCACTTTAAATACCTACTACACAAGATTCTAAGGGCATTCGTGTCCAAGAGCTGCTGTTCTAAAAGCACTGGGTTTGGTGAGTATGCAAGGGACGGGGAGTTCAAGCACAGACTTCCGTACAGAGTAGTTACTGGCTCTTAGGCCCTTGGGCAGTCACTGGGTCCTCTGGACCAAGATGTTCCTCCAGAAGGACCCAAACGTGTCGGCTCACAGCAGGATGGGGCTTTAGGGTCTCCGCTTTCTCCCACAAGGGCAACGAGGGACAAAATTTTAGCGAGGGAGATTTTTTTAACGGTGACCATTATTTTTCACCTATTACTAAATTAAACATTAAAAACCTACAACAAACGAGCCCTTCCTTTAAGGCAGGGTTTGGAGGCTGAGCCAGGAAGAGTTCTGAAGCAGATATATTCAGACTCCTGTCCCAGACATTTACTACCTGAGCACCTGAGCCCATGGAGGACAGACGAGGGGGCCTCCTGGAAGGTCCTGGAAACACTAAGCAAATACATTCTGAGCTCATGCTTAGGGCAAGCTCCTTGTCACCACAGCCCAGGTTCCCAGCCTACCCATAAGGGATTATGACCGCTCAGAGGAGCTTGTCATGGTGCAAAGTGGTTAGGCTGCTTTGTTTGTGAGGAATTTACCTGCTCCCACCTGGTGGGCATAAACAGAAGCCAAAACCTTCAAGGAGGCTGAGGCAGAAAAAGCACTGGAGAGCTTTCTTGTTGGCCTCTCCCCTCTATGCTTCCCTTCAGGAACCCCTCCCTCCCTCCCTCCCTGTGGCTCTGGGGGGCTGCCAGTCATGGAGGCCCTATCTCCCCAGCCCAGGCTGGACCAGTCCCAGTCCTCCTGGCCTCCTTGCCTGGAGGGCAAGACTCTCTGCTGGGCTTGCTAAGATGCCTGGAGAAGAGCCTTGTGCTGCCCGGTTCCACCATGCTCACCCAGCAGAGAAGCCTGGGCAATGAGGGGAAAGAGAGACATCCTCCTAAGGACATCCCCCAAGCCTCGACACCCAGACAGACCTGAAGCCCGTCTCTGCGAGAGGCACTAATAAATCCCCTTATTGCTTCAGTTACTTTGAGCTCAATTTCTTCTCTTGTGACAGAAAGAGGCCAGACTAACAGCCAGGCCTTCAGTATTGTTCCAAGCCTCCAAGTAAAAAATGTGCAATTGGAAGAAAACTGTTTATGTAATGCAATAGTCAGGCCCATCTTGGAATGTAGACAAGCAGCGTTACAGCCCTTCAGGGTGTGGGGCTTCTCTAAATACCGGGCCAGGCACAGCCCTGCCATTCTCCACTCCAGAGAGCTGTTCTCGCACGAGGGAGTGTCAGTCTCTTAGCACCAACCCCTCTGCCCTCACCACCGTGAGTCCACGCTGACACCTCCCATCTAACCCAACACCACGGGGTTCATGCAGGCTTCCTGCTCTCCATACCCCTAACTCCCTTCCCCCTTATCCTCTGCATATTTCCTTGCTCAAACTTACAATGCATAAAAAAACAGACTCAGAATTGCTAATCCAACCACTACAAAATGCGAGCTTACCAACTAGAGCTCAACATTTGTTTACAGCTCTTTATCATTAGTCTGAGGGGATATGGTCAAAACACAGCATGCAGACACCCCTGCCCTACATTTATGTTACTCATTTAAAATAACATTAAGTTCATTGTTTCTGCTTATATTCCAATTTAAGGGGCTTTTTCCTTCTCTCCTTGGTGATTTCGATTTTTGCTTACATGAAATATGAATACAGTTCTGAGAATCAAACTATGCACGATGGTATACACAGACAAGTGTCACCCTCGTCCCCACCCCTTCCACCCTATTCCTGTGCTCCCATCCCCTCCACCCGTCCCTACTTCCGAAGGTAACCAATCTCCTTGCGTGGTTTACCCTGCCTCTCTTTCTCTTTTCAAAAATAAGCAGATGCATATATGTTTTCTTATTTCTCCTTTTCACACCACAGACTCTTTAGCACTTTCCTTTGTTCACTTAATAATATTTACACTGGACATCACTTGTATCAGTTCACTGAGCTATGCAATCTTTTTTACGGCAGGGTAGTATTCCACTGTGGATATGTACTGTGGCTTACTCAACCATTGTCCCAGAAAAGGGCATTTAGGTTGTTTCCAGTATTTTGCAATTACAAATAGTGTTTCAGAAAATCCTCTTATGCATAAGGGTTTTTGTGTTGTTGACAATGTTTCTTTAGAGTAAAACCCTAGAAGCTGCATTGTGGAGTCAAAAGTTAAAACACATATGTAGTTTTCTTAGAATTCCCTATATAAGGATTCTAATAAGTTGCATACTGACTAGCAATGTATGAAAGTGCCTATTTCCCCACAGCCTTGCCAGCAGAATGCTGTGTCAAACTTGAAAATTTTTGCTCATCTTACAGGGAAGAAATAGTAACTCAGTGCTGTTTCTTTGTTAAATCCTCTGTAGTAAAATATTTTGGTGTATAGTTCTATGAGTTTTAACATATGAACAGATTTATGTAAACACAGTCAGGATATAGAACATTTCTCTGACTCCCTAAATTCACTTACACTGCCATTTTTTAGTCAAACACTCTCCCCACCCATAAGCCCCAGCCACCACCGATCTGTTCTCCATTTCTATAGTTGTGACTTGTCTAGTGTCACATAAATGGGATAATAGAGTAGGTAATCTTTTTGAGATTTCATTCTCTCATTCGGGGTAGCATCTTTGAGGATCAGTCATACTGTTTATGCATCAACAGCTTGTTTCTTTTTATTGCCTTGGTAGCATCCCATTGTATGGATATACCACAGTGTGTTTGTTCATTCACCTGTTAGAAGAATTCAGATTGTTTCTATTTTTGCTGATTATGAATAAAATTTCTATAAATATCTATACACATTTATTTAGGTAAATACCTAGACGTTGCATTGCTGAGTTATATGGTAAATATATGTTTAACTTTATAAAAAAACTAAAGCCATAAAACTCCTAGAAAACATAGGTGGTAAGCTCCTTGGCATTGGTCTTGGAGATGATTTTTTGGATTTGACAACAAAAGCATAGGCAACAACACCAAAAATAAACAAGTGGGACAACATCCAACTAAAAAGAGCTTCTGCACAGCACAGGAAACCATCAACAAAATGAAAAGGCACCAAACGTTCTGAATTGGAGAAGGTATTTGCAGATCATGCATCTGATAATGGATTAATATCCAAAATATATAAAGAACTCATACAACTCAATAGCAAAAAATAAATAATCCAATTTAAAAGTGGGCATAGAAACTATTTTTATTTAGTAGCATACAATGGGATGCTACCAAGGCAATAAAAAGAAACAAGCTATTGATGCACAAACAGTATGACTGATCCTCCAAGATGCCAAGCTGAATGAGAGAATGAAATCTCAAAAAGATTACCTACTCTATTATTCCAAAGACTTACTGATGGCCAGCAGGTACATGAAAAGTGCTCAACATTGCTTACTGTCAGGGAAACGCAGATCAAAACCCTCATATCTGTTTGAACGGCTAGTATCAAAAAGACAAGAAATAACAAGTGTTGGCAAGGATGTGCATAGAAGGGAACCCTTGGGCGCTGTTGGTGGGAATGTAAATTGGCACTGCCACTATGGAAAACAGTATGTAAGATGGTGATGGGGGGAGTCTAGTAAACATAATGTTCCTCATGTAACTGTAGATTAATGATACCAAAATAAAAAAAAGAGAGGGGGAAAAAACAGTATGTAAGAGTTCCTAAATAAACTAAAAATAAACTACCACATGATCCAGCAATTCTTCTTCTGGGTGTTTATCCAAAAGAGATGAAAACACTAACTCTGAAAGACATATGTATCCTTATCTTCACTGTGGTCTTATTTACAAGAGCCAAAATATGGAAGCAATCTAAATGCCCAGTGACAGATGAGTGGATTTCTATCTCTAAAGGAATCAAACTTGGTAAATTCTGATTCTTTTAAAGAAATTCACCATTTTGTCTAGTTTTCAAATGTACTTGCTTAAAGATCTACCAAATAATCACATGAGTTTTAATTTTTCTTCTGTTTAAATTACTATTACTATTTCCTTTTGTCTTTTATTTTTGTTTGTGTTTTCTCTTTTTTCTTCACTAAGTTAGCAAGTGGAGTGCCTGTTTTGCAGAAATCCATAGTAACCACTTGTTACAGCTTCAATAATTATTCAGACATCCTTCTAGACTTTGTCCCTGCATTTAAACACTCAGTTATTTCAATTTACTTTTGTTTTTCACATAAAATATAAATATCATAATATGCATATTCTGTAACTTGTTTCTTTTGAGTCAACATTCTATTTTTTAAGTCTATCAACATGTATGTGTAAATAACAATTAGTGTAAGTAGGATACTGGCATCTTCTAATTGAATGAGTACATCTGGATTTCTTCAGATTTCTGATGACTGTTTTAGAGAAAAGGACTTTGATCTAGTGATATTTGTTAAATCTTAATTGTAAGGTTTAATATTTATATAGGAAAGGATGTACATATTCTCTAGCCAAAATATCACTTACATTAAGAGAATATATTATTTCTAAGGAATTCTTGGAACTTAAGAAATGTTGATTACTCTAGCTATAAAGGCTCAAATCTCTTACTTCCTCCAAAAAAGGAAAATAAAAGGAAGAAAAAAAAACTCAGTATACTTTTCTAGGTACTGACATCACAGCTGGTAGCTATGTCTTCTGGAAAGCTAAGTGGGAAGGGGCAATTCTAGAGTTGGACAGAATGTGTTCTGAGTCCTGGCTGAGCCACTTCCTTGCTGTGTGGCAGTGATCAAATTATTTAGTCCTTCTGTGTTCCTCAATTTGCTCATCTGTAAAATGGGGATAATAAATCATCATAATAAAATCTGAGGTTAGGTTTCCTTGTATTTACAGTGGGTTGCCTATACCCACCTTGCAAAGAGCTACTGTGAAAATTAAAGAGCTAATTCATGTAAAGTACCATATTGCTTTAGCTCGTGGTGGGCACCTAATAAATGGTGGTATTAGTTATTGTTTTTATTATTAATATCATCATCTTTTATCTTTATGACTTTGGTGAGGAGGTTTGTTCTATTCATTCTATTCATTATGCAAAAAGATACCAATGGGCTAAAAAATGTAGTAATGATCTGTAAATCATAGACATAACCTTATCAATACTTGAGAAGAACATATGGGTGATTACAGGAATGGGAAGGTGTTAGATAAAGCAGTGGGAAAAAGCAAAAGAGAAAAGACTGAGATATGTCTTGAAAATATTTAAATTTCTGTATACAAAAACCATAAGATTAAAAGGCAAATGTGAAAAAACTAGAGTCATAATATGGTAATCAAATGTTTACTATATAGAAAACTGATATAAGTCAACAAGAAAACTATGAGTCCCTGTACTGCTGTAACGATGCTGTTTTCATAAGCCCTTCAACTCAGTGGTTGAAAACTCTGTCAGGTCTGGGGTTTGGGCGCGTGGAGGCAGGTCTGGCTGGGCTTAGCTTGGGATGGGTTCAGGTCTACTTCATGTTTTCTCAAGTTTCTCAGCCTAAATGGGCAGCAGCTACTCAGGGTTATGTTTTTCTTTTCGCTATTGCCAAAAGAGCAAGTGAGCAAGGGGAAGTACACTATCTCCAGAGGCCGCCTCTCTCAACCGGGAGGGTCCCTGCTGTCCACGTCCCATCGGCTGAAGAGGGTCATGTGACCAGACCCCACGTCAGCGGGGTGGGAAGTACACTTTGCTCTCAATAATGGGTGGTATTATTTGCAACAACATGGATGGAGCTGGAGGACATCATGCTCAGTGAAACAAGCCAGTCGGAGAAAGACAAATGCCAAATGATTTCCCTCATTTGTGGAGTATAACAATGAAGCAAAACTGAAGGAACAAAATGGCAGTAGACTCAGAGACTCCAAGAACAAACTAGTGGTTACAAAGGGGAGGGGTGTGGGAGGGCGCGTGGGGAGGGAGGGAGAAGGGGATTGAGGGGTATTATGTTCAGCACACATGGTGTGGGGGATCACAGGGAGAACAGTGTAGCGCAGAGAAGGCACATAGTGGATCTCTGGCAACTTGCTGCACTGGTGGACAGTGACTGCATTGGGGTGTGGGTGGGGACTTGATAATATCGGTAAATGTAGTAATCACATTGTTTTTTCATGTGAAACCTTCATAAGAGTGTATATCAATCATTCCTTAATAAAAAAAAATTTTTTTAAATGGGTGGTATTAAAAAGCCACATGGTAAAGGACATGAATGTATAATTTTTAAATATGGAGGGCATGAAGAATTATGAGCAAGGACTTAATGTACCCCAGACTGCTAAGAAAGAGATAGATGATGTAGGACTGACCAAGTGAGGAAAATACAAGTTATCAATTAACATACCAAAAGTTAAACCTCAAAACACAAGGTAAAATAACAATGAGAAACTAATTTTGAATGACAAAATTGGCAAACTTTTTTTTTAATAAATGATTCTACCCAGTGTTAGGTAGGGTGAGGTAAAACAATCAATCATTAAAAGATTTTCATTTTTGCAGTAGCAGTGCAAAGCAGAAAATACCTTTTAAAAGTATTTAAAAGCTCTGTTATTTATTTTTCTGGGTACAGTTTGCATTTTTCAGATACTTCACCAAACAAGTAAAATTTTCCCTACATTTGGATTTTTATGCCTATTAAATTAAACATACATAAACACACAGAAGTAATCATTTTGGATCACATTTAATCTTGGAGAAATGTTCTGCCCAGTTAGATTAGTTCTAACATTTTCCTCTCATGTACATCTTATACTAGTGATTTTCAAATGTTTTAGAGTTTTAGAACCCTAACGGAAAGCAAAGCAAGAAAACCACGTAGCATCCAAAGAAGCGCGGATCAGGAGCAAAGTCTGTTAGCATAGCTATTGTTATTTATTTGTAAGGATGACTCTTACTTGCAAAAGTATTATTCGCAGGGATACTTCGCAAATTGCTGACAAAAAAATTTTCTAATGATCCCATCAGAAGTAAAAGTAGGTAAGTCTCCTGCCTGAGTCTCTAAGTTGCAGGGTTAAACATGATCCAGTTCTTGCATATTTAGTCATTTTCAAATGTTCCAAAGCCTGCAGCACTTTTAATTCACTGTCTTCCCCTTTCACCACATACTTAGTTCCAAAACCTACCAAATTTCCCTTCTGACTGTCTCTCCATAATCTCCACTGCCCCCAGCCTCACCCAGGCCATCAACAACTTCGAAGCACACGGAGCAACTGCAGGGAGGTCAGTGCCCTCAGGCCAGCCTCTTCCTCCCCCTACATCCTGCTTCTGTCTTCCTAAACGTGCTGCAACCCTATTTCCCACCACATCAAATTTTACCCCCTTGGCTTTTTTTAGGGTCCTTCATAATCTGTGTCCACCCTGAAAAGGGAGGGCCACATAATTTTGGAGGGTCAGCACACAATGAAAACTCTCATCCCTTGGTCAAAAACTAGGAAGAATTTCAAATTGATCACAGTGGAGCACTAAACCCAATGCAGGGCTTTTTGAGCACAGGACCCTGTGTAACTGCACGGGATGCACCACTGTGAAGTTGGTCCTGCCAACAGAGACCTGCCACCCTAAGGAGGCCGCAAGTTTTGCTGTCCAGCTTCCACGTCTTCTCACATGTTGTTCTCTCACCTGAATGCCCTTCCAGCAACAGCCAGCTCCTGCCGACAGTAAGCCTTAGACTTCTCCCAGACCCATCCACGGAGAGGCAACGTGGGAGAGTTAGTCTTTACTTGCCTCTCCAGTCTCTTCCCTCCTATAGCCTAGTAGTGCTGACCATCTCCACACATTCACTGAGTCCTTAAGTATATACTTTCCTGTGTTCTTTTCTTACTGCTTCTTTCATTCAGTAACCCACCATCTGCTGTGGGCCAAGTATTTGCCATAACTGTGCTGGGCACTAGATTTAGTAAGTCCCAAACAGCAGAGACCTTGTCTGACATGTTCACTGCTCCCTCCCCAGAGCCTTGCACTGTGATTGGCTCAGGGTGGACACTGAATCAACAAGTGTTGACTAGTCTTTTTTCTCCATTCTACAGTGAGCGCCTGGAGACCAAGAACTGTTTCCGTTTGTTCTACGACTGTTGATTGAGATCCCACTACATGCCACACGTTGTTCCACACGTGAACACACTGTTCTAGACAACTCCCTTTATGTCTATATTCCATAGCACATTATCTCTAGCACATCATTATAATAAGAGCTAACATCTACTGTTTTTACGTGTCAAGCATCAGTCTAAGCCTACTCATTATCTTATTTAATTCCACCAGTGATTATATGAAATAGTCTCATTATTATCCCTATTTTAGAGACAAGGAAATTGAGGCTCAAGGAGGTTGAGTAACTGGCCCAAAGTCAAGTAGCTACTGGGGTATGAACCCAGGGGACCAGAATCTTGCCCAATCTTTTGACTACATTTCTAGGCTGCCTCCAATGGGTACTTTTTGACTGACTGGCTTGACTGAACTAGAGAGATGAAGGAAGAGCAGTGCTGGAGGCTCCACACAAATCCATAAATAACCATCAAATAGGGCTTGTGACTTGTAAAAATGACATTGTTATACAATTTCTTGACAGACACCAGATATAACAAGGGCATGTTTTTTTTTGCATGTGATAAATAGGTCATAAACTATAGTATCATTTATTTCACCAAAATTACCCAGTCATAAAATGCTAAATAAAGGAGCCAGCCTACTAAGCTATCCTAACAGTCCTGGCGGAAGGAAACAGACACTAAGTTCCTAAACGTTGGTAACTCGTACCAGACAGAAGGTAAATAACACATTTTTTAAGATGGAGATTCATTTGTGGGACTCAGTAATGCCTGTGGAAACCAACATGCTTGTCATGGCCGGGAAAAAGGCAAAGCGTGGGAATAAAAAAGCAGGAAAGAGGGAAATGGGAAAGGAGTTTAATGGGACGTGGAGTGGTGGAAACCCCCAAGAGCTGCTTGGGCCACTCCTTGGCTGCAGTGGCCAGGTGCCCCAGCAGGAGACAGGGCAGTCCTAATGAGCACTGAATTTAACCGTAGTGGAGGGGTTTTCAGTCCAATGGGCTAAACCGGAGAATGGAGATAGCAAGTCACAGTTGCCCTACTTTGATCAGTACTAGTAAATGGACAAGCATACTTCCTCAGAAGTCAGCGCAAGGCCCAGGTTGATGGCTGTGTGGTGGGTTCAGTAATGGGGGATTTATGCCACTCACATGATGTGTGATAAAATGGAATGGGGGAAAGCAGCTATTAGCAGTGATTAACTCAGATGTTGACCACCAGCACACAAGCCATTGTCTCTGCCAGCACTCTTCAGTGATGGGCTTTGTCTGGCTGGCTTCGCAAGAGACAAATGCCATTATAGGAGACCAACTAACCTTATTTAAGCAGTGGTCAGATAATGGAGACGCTCCAGGTATTAGCCCAGCTGCATTAGTTTGATTTGTTACTACTGTTCACCTTGTCTAGGCATTAATGGAGACAAAGGCTTGGAATTACGAGGAACAAGAGATAAGCTGCGGATTAGAGCCTGTGTATTTTGAGGGAAAGATAATTCTATTTTAGGTCTCCCTTTCCATTTTCACCTTGCTTGATTTTTGCCCCAAAGTTAAAGTCCAGTTTTTTTCCCTGAATATCATCATTTCTTTCCAAATCACTAGCAACCATAATTGCTAAAAAAAAAAAGTTACTGACTCATTATTTCCTTTAGCAATATCAGCCTTTAACTTTTAGTCTTCAGTTAAATTGCCCTCAGAAATGATTTAGGGGCAATACACTAGTGATCTTGTGTATTTTCTTACTTCTTAAATATTCTTATATATTATGGATTCATTTCACAATATTTAATAATATTCTGTTATTAGTATCTGAAAATATAAAAGGATATGCACATTACATTGTTGCTTCATTAATATTACAATTTCTAGTAGCATCAGAAGTTTTCCTGATTGCTAAATGTTGCTTATTATAAATGCATCTATTATAAATGAATTTTGTTTATAAATATATAACTTTGATTTATAGACATGACTTTAATTGTACACAAAATGGAATTTTAGAAATACATAAACCAGTTGTATTAAGTTGTTATGGAAAATACTGAAATAATGATTTTCTATAGTTACTATGTTTCTTTCTTCACCATTTTTTTAAAAAGGTGTAATTAGTTATTATAATTTTTTAAAAACTTAAGTGCATTACTAGTTGTTGATCAATGTGTGTAATGCTGTTTCATTTTTTTGGAAGGTCTATAATTTTATACAGAATCCTCATGTTTCTTAGAGATTTGGAGGTTAGGTTTAATTTTAATAAATTCTAGATAGACTATGATTACTCTTTGAAAATCTCAATTTGTGAAAAGCACTACTTCAAAAATACTTCAGTATTATATATACACCCCATGTTTATTGTGGCATTATTTATATAAGCCAAGATATGGAAGCAACCTAAGTGTCCACTACTAGATGAATGGATAAAGAAGATACAGTACATATACACAGAGGAATATTACTCAGCCATAGAAAAGAATGACATCCTGCCATTGGCAACAACATAGACGAATGTACAGGGTATTACGATAGGTAAAATAAGCCAAATAGAGAATGACAAAACCATATGATTTCACTTGTATGTGGAACCTAAAAAACAAAACAGATGAATGAATAAACAAACAAAAAACAGAAATATACTCATAAATACAAGCAAACTGGCAGTTGCCAGAGAGGAAAGGGGTGGGGGGAAGTCAACATAGGTGAAGGGGATTAAGAGGAACAAACTTACAGTTATAAAATAAATGATGGGGATGAAAAATAAAGCACAGGAAATATAGTCAATATTACTGTGGCATCTTTGTATGGCAACAGACGGTGACTACAATAATGTATATAAATATCGAATCACTATGTTGTACACCTGAATTTAGTATAATTTGTCAACTATACTTCAATTAAAAATTTAAAAATTAAAATTAAAAAATTATGGATACTTAAATATTAATATTGTGGAATAGTTTGTTAAGTACAGGACTTGAAATCTTATAAACCAAGCAAACATTAAGAACACAAGAGCCATATGTCTGGCACGGCAAAATATCAGTAAGATGCACAGAATGTCAAATGCGATGACATTTAAAAAATAGCAAAAAACAAAAATATATGCATGTGCATGTGTATATATGTATACATACCAAAAGATGGGTAAAAATGTTTACTAATAGTTATCTGTGAATGATGAGACTTAGGGGAGATTTTACTCTATTTATATACTCCTTGAATTGTAATAATATGTAAATATGACCTTTGGGATTAAAATAAAAGGCTGTTTGAAAAAGCTTACCCATCATGTGACATTTTCCCTTCCAACCCACTCCTGGTTGACTTCCAGTCTTCCAACTTAGTATAATTTCACAGGAACCTAGTGAAGAGCAAAGAAAGCTCCTGGTGGATAAATTTTGACTAATGTATTTCATAAACAGTGCTTCAAATTTTTATGTTAATGCAAGCAGCTCTTTATATTACAAAACGTGGTGGCCCAGACAGTAGAGATTTCCTTGGAATATGTTTAATGCGTCCAGTCTTCCCGGCACAGCCTTGCTGGGCTTCTCTCTCTTCACTCTCCATCTCAGCAATAGGGAGCAGAATAAGCACAGCTTATTGCTGACTGGTTGTCGGGACACAGCTCTATACCACAAACGCGCTCTTGGTAAATGACTTTTAAAAGCTCTGAAATCTGACTTATGCTACTTCACCTCAGAAATAATATGCAAACTCCTTCTAGTCTTTTTCATGCAGTAAAAAAAGAAAGGAAAAAAGAAAAGAAAAGAAAGAGACAGTGGGTATTGATTCAATAATTCAGTAAGAATTTTCTACTCTGGTCATCACCAGGAAAGAAAAGGACAGGAAAGAAAGAACAGGAAGCAAGGGGGGAATTCAACTCAAATGGGCAAAGCTGTAAAATACACCTTCCAGGAGACAAAGTCGGGAGTCCTCAAGCAAACATTTCAAAACGAACACCCACTTTGGCCTTCCATTAATTAACTGGAAAACAAATACCCAGACTTCCAGTGGTAGGACTCCCCTTTTGTGATTGCATCTTATCCTATTCCCATCTTTTGACAGGTAGAAAGGCAAATGCTAAAAAAAAAAAAAAAGCATAGTTTTTGTCCCCAAAAGTGCCCAGATTATTTCCAGGGACCATGACAGAGCACATACAAAAGGCAGGTCAGTTATCCTACCTTTTCACTATTACTTGTAACAAAATATACAGTGACTGGAAATCACTAAACTGGAAATAGATGTAGGCCAGATGGTCATTATTACTTTAATGAATGAAAGTAAAGCACAATATTAAATGAATGGGAAAAATATTTTTAAATTTGCATTTATTGCAGCTCAGTTCTTTTGTGCAATACAATTCCAATGGTATGAATATGACGACAGAAGCTTTTGTCTCTCTTCTTTGGCATAATGGCTTTGCTTAAAAAAAAAACAACTTGAAACTGGCATGCTGTAAGGATTTGTATTCATATATGGTAAGAAATTCTCACTGCTTTATGCCAGACATCAAGAGAAACTAAAGATTCATGAACAAATCATATTCTATAATACATTTAAGCATAATCATGTTTCAAAATGCACTAGAAGGAAACTGAAAATCACACTCCGTGCCATTCTTCAGATTATTTTACTTGAATTGTTTTGTAAATGGAATTCAGTTTATGGAGTCAGTCAGTCATGAGATCACTGATTTTAGCAAATGAATTTATTAGGTTAAATATACTCACTTTAAAAATAGTTGGCTTTTTCTGAAAATGTTTATTAAAATATATAGGCAAGGCTTTTCCTGTAACTAAAAGTGCCCAACTATAACAGCTGCCATGTTATAACAGTAATTATTTATAATATGTTTTCAGAAAAAAATGACAATACTCAGATTAAATGCAGAAAAAAGTCACATTTTTAACACTTGGGATGACCATTGATTCTTCATGTTCTGCAGTTGCAAGATGATCTCACATGTTTTGTTTTCCATCTATTACAGATTTGTATTGAAATTTTTTTTTGTCATTAGGAACTGTGATTCTCTGTGAGATCTTTTCAGCTTTGCACGCCGATTTTGGAACCAGATCTAAAATTCAAGAAAAATAATGGAGTTCTCAGAAACATTATTTTATTATTAACATTTCAATCATCACAAGTAACAACTAAATTTGAAAATTACCTGGATTCTATCCTCTTCTAGATTCAGTTTTTGAGCTAAGTCTTCTCTGATATCAATGCCGGGGTAGCAGTTTACTCTAAAGACATTTTCCAACACTTCAATCTAAGAACAAGAAAACAGTGATTTGAAATGTTGATACTCGGTATATCACCATAAAATAGACTTTAATTTGTATAGCAAAATAACTGCATTTAATCTTGGGCAATAAATCTGCATGCTTTTTAAAACATGATTATCCAGAAACTGTTAAAAATGATAGCCTATTGTTTCACGCATAAGACTTCTAAACTGAGATCCCAAAGTAAATGGGCTTTTGCTCAACAGGGTTTCGGTTAAAGCCTTTGTATTACCATTACAGGTTGAAAAACTTCCCACCTGGTTTTGAGTAAAAGCAGTTCTTGGTCTTCGGCCTCTATACCAACTCAACTCTTTTCTCAAAGACAGTGTTTCTGAGGCTGAAAAGTAATTTTCGTATTTTAAAACTCTTTCTTCTGGTACTGGGTGATCCATAGTACCAGGGAGTGAGATCCCATTAGGAAGGCTTGGAACATGTAGACATAGGTTAACATCTTTCCCTAAAAAAAGAAAAATAAACCCATCTTAGATGTCCAATCCTGAATTTCACAAACTTCTATAAGAAATAATTTCAAGAACTTTTTAAATTTTCCTAGTGGAATTCTTCTGGGTTCACCAGAGAACTGACCTGTCACCAGCCAAAAACCAAAAAGCAAACAAAAATGAAGATTCAGCCTTGGTGAGAGAGAACATTTTGGTCTCTGAATATCATTTATTTTTCAGTGAAAAAAGATTTAGAATAGCTGATGTGTCAAATAAATACAGAGACCTTTTGAAGTAAATGCAGGTTCTTGGCATTTCCTGCGAGTGAACTTTACACCCATTTGGCTAAGGCTGATATTCTTTTATTTCTCAAAGGACTCAGGGGAGGTACTGAAAGTCCTAGCTCCTTCAGTTCTGTGATTGGATGAAACTGCAGTTTCTCCCTAGCTCAATGTAGTATGAAATAAAGGCCAAATGGAACACCGCAAATGAAGTAACAAAGAGTTTCAGAAACTAAATTGTGGCATACCTGAGTTGCTGCAGGTGTCTGCCCAGGGCCTGTGAGGTTTCAGTGATGGAACGCAGTCTTTCTTCTGGTCCAGACCTAAGATGCTCTCAATTGAAAAGGAGCAGGGAGAGGGTTTGCTTTCCCTGAGCTGAGCGTCTTCTTGAAGGCTGGGAGACATCCTTGAGTGGGCTGCACAGAGCAACAGCTCTGGCCTCTCCGAGCCTCGTGGCTGGCTCTGCCGCACATGTACAGGGCTGGGATCTTCCTGGGGTTCACCTTACGGCTCTGCTGACAAGGAGGCTGGATTTAGAGCGTCACTAATTAAAATCCTGTCTTAGAAAGTTTTAGCATGTCAATGAACACTTACCCTGCCAGCAGCTTGAGGAGTTAATTGTTTATTTGTTTGCAAGTAATTAGCAACTAATGGTTACACCATGGGGGCCCACCTACAGGGACAAAAACTGTTATCTCTCCTAAGCAGAACAGAGACTTAACTTTCTCAAAAGAAGCGGTACACAAACAAGCACTCCTCTTTAATTTGAAATCATTAATGTATAAAATCATGCTTTTTATTCTGAAGTTTATACTTTAATGGACTCCAGTTACCCAAACATACAGGAAAGACAGGAGAGCAGTCAAGTAATAAATAATTTAATTTAAGTGAATTTTCTTCCAAGGAAACTGGAAAAAAATAATAATCTCTTAATGCTATTATGGTAATTCTGATGAAAATGCATGTTTTTCATATGCATATGTCATAGTGAATGTTGTCAATAAAAACACAATAGATTTTTTGAGAGCAGCATACTGGAAAAGGATGGCAATGTTATTAACACTAAGTGTAATTGTCTTCCAAGTGCCTGGATTAATTCATAAGGAACACTTGCACCAAGTATTTTAAATAATTAATGAGCTAATTCCCTTCTTTAATATTTTCTTCTAAATGAGAGAGATACAAGTTTATATGAACATTCATATAGAACCACCACAAAGCAACTTAAAAGCATGACTATTCAAACTAAAGTGAAGAAATTTCCCCCACCATAGTTGTTTAAAAGAAAAAAACCAGAGTTTACTGTATTTTTTTATTTTTATTTTTTTAATTAAGGTATTGATATACACTTTTATGAATGTTTCACATGAAAAACAATGTGGTTACTACATTCACCCACATTATCAAGTCCCCATCCATGCCCCATTGCAGTCACTGTCCATCAGTGTAGTAAGATGTCACAGATTAGCTATTTGCCTTCTCTGTGCTACACTGTCTTCCTGGTGACCCCCTACACCATGTGTACTAAACATAATACCCCTCAATCCCCTTCTCCCTCCCTCCCCACCCGTCAACCCACAACCCTCCCCTTTGGTAACCGCTAGTCCCTTCTTGGAGTCTGAGAGTCTGCTGCTGTTTTGTTCATTTGGTTTTGTTTCATTGTTACAATGCACAAATAAGGGAAATCACTTGGCACTTGACTTTCTCCACCTGGCTTATTTCACTGAACATAATGATCCTCCAGCTCCATCCCTGTTGTTGCAAATGGTAGGATTTCTTTCTTTCTTATGGCTGAATAGTATTCCACTGTATATATGTATCACCTCTTCTTTATCCATTCATCTACTGATGGACACTTAGGTTGCTTCCATATCTTGGCTATTGTAAATAGTGCTGCTATAAAGACAGGGGTGATTATGTCTTTTTGAATCTGAGAACTTGTATTCTTTGGGTAAATTCCTAGGAATGGGATTCCCGGGTCAAATGGTATTTCTATTTTTATTTTTTGAGGAACCTCCATATTGCTTTCCACATGGTTGAACTAGCTGACATTCCCACCAGCAGTGTAGGAGGGTTCGTTCCCCTTTCTCAGCATCCTTGCCAGCATTTGTTGTTCTTAGTCTTTTCAATGCTGGCCATCCTAACTGGTGTGAGGTGATATCTCATTGTGGTTTTAATTTGCATTTCCCTGATGATTAGTGATGTGGAGCATCTTTTCATGTATTTGTCGGCCATCTGAATTTCTTCTTTGGAGAATTGTCTGTTCATATCCTCCGCCCATTTTTTAATCGGGCTATTTGCTTTGTGGGTGTTGAGGTGTGTGTTCTTATATATTTTGGATGTTAACCCCTTGTTGGATATGTCATTTACAAATATATTCTCCCATGCTGTAGGATGCCTTTTGTTCTGTTGATGGTATCCTTTGCCATACAGAAGCTTTTTAGTTTGATATAGTCCCATGTGTTCATTTTTGTTTTTGTTTCCCTTGCTTGAGGAGATGTGTTCAGAAAGAAGTTTCTCATGCTTATATTCAGGAGATTTTTGCCTATGCTGTCTTCTAAGAGTTTTATGGTTTCATGACTTACATTCAGGTCTTTGATCCATTTCAAGTTTACTTTTGTGTATGGGGTTAGACAGTGATCCAGTTTCATTCTCTTAACATGTAGCTGTCTAGTTTTGCCAACACCAGCTGTTGAAGAGGCTGTCATTTCCCCATTGTATGTCCATGGCTCCTTTATCGTATATTAATTGACCATATGTGGCTGGGTTTATATGGGCTCTCTACCCTGTTCCATTGGTCTATTGTTCTGTTCTTGTGCCAGTACCAAATTGTTTTGATTACTGTGGCTTTGTAGTAGAGCTTATGAAGTTGGGGAGCGTAATCCCTCCAGCTTTATTCTTCCTTCTCAGGATTGCTTTGGCTATTCGGGGTCTTCCGTGCTTCCATGTGAATGTTAGAATGATTTGCTCTAGTACATTGAAGAATACTGTTGGTATTTTGATAGGAATTGCATTGAATCTGTAGATTGCTTTAGGCAGGATGGCTATTTTAACAACATTAATTCTTCCTATCCATGAGCATGGGATGTGTTTCTGTTTATTGGTATCTTCTTTAATTTCTCTCATAAGTGTCTTTTAGTTTTCAGAGTACAGGTCTTTCACTTCCTTGGTCAGGGTTATTCCTAGGTATTTTATTCTTTTTGATGCAATCGTGAATGGAATTGTTTTTCTGATTTCTCTTTCTACTAGTTCATCATTAGTGTATAGGAATGCAACAGATTTCTGTGTATTAATTTTGTATCGTGGTAGTTTACTGTATTTTTTAAATAAAAATTCTCCTCTGTTGATCTTCTGGGGGTTTTTCATGAAGACAGTACAGTTTGTTAAAAATGACCAAAAACAGAGTATTTTATCATCATAAGAAAACTTGCAATGAAAAGAGAAAGGCAGCTAAAAATTGGGAAGATTTTGAAGTGGGCATTCCCCCAAAAAGATATAATTTCAGTTCTTGTACTTTGTTTCTCCTCTTTTTCCAGTATGTTCTTGATGGTAAATTCAGAGCTCAGCTTTAACCAGCATTTAAACAACTACTGGAGTTTTCTTCAGGGAAGAAATAAATGAATGAATACACATGGAGGAGACCCCAACCCATTCTGCAGCCTACACTCCAGTTAGCCAAGCTCAGCCAAATACCAACTGTTCTGCAGTTTTGTGATTGAGAGAAATATTCATTGTTTAAACCACTGAGATTTTTTAAGGCATAGCATTTCAGTTGAAATAGCACATTGATCAGGAGTAGAACGTGTCTTGCTGGGGGAATGGAAATGGGAGTGAGGGGAAGGGATGTACTAATGATGCCTCTGCTTTTTTTGGCTTGAGCAAGTACACTGCCATACACTGGGGTATGGAAGACTGGGCTGGGAAGGAATGAAGAATTCCAATTAGTAAGCAAGTAGGCTATTGGATTTACATGTAATGAGGTCAGGACTGGATCTTTAAGTTTGTGCATCACAAGCACAAACCACAGGTTTTGAAACCATTAAAAGCCATAGGCCTGCAGGAGATGATGCAGTGACTGGACCTAGACACCAGAAGGGGTCTCAGAACCAAGGCTCAGGACCAACATTTGGAAATGGAAAAGAGGCGTTGGAGAAGGAAGTCACTAGTAAGGCAGGAGAAAAATCTGGAGATAAGGTAGTTGATCTGAGAGAGGAAAAAAGGGTCAAGGAGGATGGCTACTAGCATCTCAAGTCTGTCTGCCTTCATCCTTGACCCCCTATGGTTTTCTTCAACACAGCAAGCAGGCAGACAGACCACGCAGAAACAGGTCAGTTCATGTCACAACTCCACACAAAAAATGGTCTCCCATCTCAGTCAGTCAGTCTCTATAGTGGCCTACTGGATCCTACAGATCTGCTAAAACCCCTCTGTCTCATACCCCAACCCTATCTGATCTCATATCCTATCTCATTTCACTCTGTTCCAGCCACCCTGAACTTCTCCTCTTCCATACTAGGCAGTCCTGCTGCAGGCGTCCGCGCTAGCTGTTTTCACTAACTAGAAGGTTCTTCCCTCACATGTCCTCGTAGGCCACTCCTTTACCTTCTTCAAGTGTTTCCTCAAATATCATCTTCTCAATGAGGCTTACCCTTCTTGTAAAATCTCTCCTCTTTCCTAGGACTCCTGGATGCCTCTTTTCCTACCCCAATTTTTGTTCTTTAGTATTTACTACCTTTTGCCTTATTATAGAATATATGTTTATTTTGTTTATTGTTTATTGTTTACCTCCTATCTCCAGGATTTTTGTTTGTTCTGTTCATTCCCTAGCATCCAAAACAATGCTTGGCTCTTACGAGAAGAAAGAATAAATGAAGGTCAACTGTATTAATGCTGCTGAGAGGCCTGATAAGATGAAGACAGAAGTGTATCCACTAGGTCTGTTAACAAGGAGGTTAATGGCAACTTCGGCAAGCTGGAAGGGTAGAGAAAAAAGTCAGACTTGAAGTAAACTGGAGAGTGAATGGGATATTTCTGGTGTGGCAATAAGGTGGGCCATAATCCCTGAAAGGCCCTTCTACTACAAAACAGGATAAAACATACTTTCAAACTCATTGCTGAGATCCCAACAAATAACACAAATTTTGTTTGTTTACCAAACAAAACATAAACAAAAAACCAACAACCAATTCTTCAATGAACTGGAACAAATAGTTCAAAAATTCATATGGAAACACCAAAGACCCCGAATAGTCAAAGCAATCCTGAGAAGGAAGAATAAAGTGAGGGGGATCTCACTCCCCAACTTCAAGCTCTACTACAAAGCCATAGTAATCAAGACAATTTGGTACTGGCATAAGAACAGCCACAGACCAGTGGAACAGATTAGAGACTCCAGACATTAACCCACACATATATGGTCAATTAATATTTGATAAAGGAGTCATGGACATACAATGGGGAAATGACAGTCTATTCAACAGATGGTGTTGGCAAAACTGGACAGCTACATGTAAGAGAACAAAGCTGGGCCACTGTCTAACCCCATACACAAAAGTAAATTCGAAATGGATCAAAGACCTGAATGTAAGTCATGAAACCATAAAACTCTCAGAAAAAGACATAGGCAAAAATCTCTTAGACATAAACATGAGTGACCTCTTCTTGAACATATCTCCCTGGGCAAGGAAAACAAAAGCAAAAATGAACAAGTGGGACTATATTAAGCTGAAAAGCTTCTGCAGCAAAAGACACCATCAATAGAACAAAAAGGTACCCTACAGTATGGGAGAATATATTTGTAAAAGACAGATCCGATAAAGGCTTGACATCCAAAATATATAAAGAGCTCACCCACCTCAACAAACAAAAAACAAATAATCCAATTAAAAAATGGGCAGAGGAACTGAACAGACAGTTCTCCAAAAAAGAAATTCAGATGGCCAACAGACACATGAAAAGATGCTCCACATCACTAATTATCAGAGAAATGCAAATTAAAACCACAATGAGGTATCACCTCACACCAGTATGGATGGCTACCATCCAAAAGACAAACAACAACAAATGTTGGCGAGGTTGTGGAGAAAGGGGAACCCTCCTACACTGCTGGTGGGAATGTAAATTAGTTCAACCATTGTGGAAAGCAGTATGGAGGTTCCTCAAAATGCTCAAAATAGACTTACCATTTGACCCAGGAATTCCACTCCTAGGAATTTACCCTAAGAATGCAGCACTCAAGTTCGAAAAAGATATATGCACCCCTATGTTTATCGCTGCACTATTTACAATAGCTAAGATATGGAAGCAACCTAAATGTAGATGAATGGATTAAGAAGATGTGGTACATATACACAATGGAACATTATTCAGCCATAAGAAGAAAACAAATCCTACCATTTGCAACAACATGGATGGAGCTAGAGGGTATTATGCTCAGTGAAATAAGCCAAGTGGAGAAAGAGAAATACCAAATGATTTCACTCATCTGTGGAGTATAAGAACAAAGGAAAAACTGAAGGAACAAAACAGCAGCAGAATCACAGAGCCCAAGAATGGACTAACAGGTACCAAAGGGAAAGGGACTAGGGAGGATGGGTGGGTAGGGAGGGATAAGGTAGGGAAGAAGAAAGGGGGTATTATTATTAGCATGCATAATGTGGGGGGTGGGAGAAAGGGGAGGGCTGGGCAACACAGAGAAGACAAGTAGTGATTCTACAACATTTTGCTATGCTGATGGACAGTGACTGTAATGGGGTTTGTTGGGGGGGACTTGGTATAGGGGAGAGCCTAGTAAACATAATATTCTTCATGTAATTGTAGATTAATGATAACAAAAAAAAAAAGAGAGAAAGAAAAGGGGGATTACTCCCTGATAGGATAAAACTAACTGCAAATCAACGATTAATGCATGCTTTACATATCCTTAATTTTGATCTTTCAAAGGGTGTCAGATGATCAGCTATGGAAGTACATTTTTCTGATAATATTCCTTTCTCTTAAAAAAAAAAAGCAGTTCCTGTGTGGTGATCTCCAATAGGTTCTTCACAATGGTATAAAGGTCATATCAAAGTGTGGGCAAAGGGTTTGTTTGTGTTTATACAGAGGATCAAAGCCTAATTTGGCTACACAGAAAATGAATTAAGATACAATATGAAGAAGAACTTCCAACATCAATATCCTCTGGAAGAGTCATTCCAGAAGATGATCATCAAAAAACTTCAACAAAGATCCTGGTGCTGCTGCAGTTGTAGCTGCAGTCATCCCACCAGTTCCTGGACTTGCCATTGGAATGAAGAAGGAGATATCTAAGCTGGCCTGTGTATACAGTAAAACAACAAATTTGACTGGATCTATACTGTTGGAACTCAACCAAGATTTAGGAGAAGTGCAAGTTGCAGTGCTCCAAAATCGTGTGACTATAGACTACCTACTGTTAAAAGAACACATGGGATGTGAACAGTTCCCAGGAATGTGTTGTTTTAATTTGTCTGATTTTTCTCGAACTATTACAATTCAGTTGGACAATATCCATCATATCATTGATAAGTTTTCACAAATGCCCAGGGTACCTAACTGGTTTTCTTGGTTTCACTGGATATGGCTGGTAATTATAGGTCTGCTTTTGTTATGTAGCTGTATTCCTATTATGTTAATGTATGTGCACAATTTAATTAGTAGTTTAAAACCTATACATGCTTATGTTACACTACAAGAAGATATGTCAAAGAAATAATCAATCTTCCCATGTTTTCTTCCGTCTGCTACTTCTATAGCTTTTCTTCTTCCTTCCTAATTACAACCCTTTAGTAGAATTAGTGCCTTATATAGAAAATTACCGAGTATCGTAATTCTTCCAAGTTGTCAAGATACCTCAAGACAAATGCTGGGCATAGAAGCCACAGGGCATAAATCTGCAAAGAAGTAAAAAGCTAACCTTTTCAAAGAATATTGCTTCTCTCTCACTTACCAACTTTACATTCCCCTGTATGGCCCCGGAAGATGACTGGTTAGCCAGAGACGGGTAAGATTCCTCAAGGGAGGAACAGCCTAAGACAGGCACAGTCGCAGGGGGGCCATCAGGTGAGAAATTGGGGATCAACAGAGGGGAGGCTTAGAACCTCAGCCCCCCTGTTTTGAGAGAAATCTTCTGCATCTGTGGGTGTTTTGTTGCCCTTGTCTAGCTTGGATTAATACTTAGTCTATAGGCACAGACCTGATCATCTACATTTGCCCTCTTACAGCACTAAATTATGTTTTCTACCTTTATCTTGCATCTATCTACCACTTCAGCATTTTATTTAAAAAAAAATAATAATAATAAGGGAGAAATGTGGGATCCACATATAAATCATGTATAAAAATCAAACGAATAATCATATCTGACTTGATTGTTTATAGTTCATGATGCATGATCAAAACCGAAAGTTTCTGTGATGACTGCCCTTGTACTGTTCACCATGTAAGAACTTATTCACTATGTAAGACCTTGTTCACCATGTAAGAACTTGTTTGTTATGCTTCAGAAGATTGGAGACTGTTGAGATATAGGCTTGGGGTTGATTAATGACTGTGCATTGAGTCCCCTATACAGAATTTTATTTTTGTTAACAACCATTTGATCAATAAATATGAGAGATGCCCTCTCAAAAAAAAAAAAGACTTTAATAGCCAAGATAATTTTGAAAAAATAAAAAAGAAACAAAGGAAAAAAAAAAAACCCAACAACCAGGAACTCAAATCAGAACTGGAAGCAGAGATCAGTAACCAAATGGTAAACCTAAGGAAACCACTAAGGCAAAAATCTTTAGTATCGCTGAAACCAAGATACTGACCCTCAGACTAGCAGTTGATATGGGGCTGAACTGAAGATGTCCACTTCAGGCCAGGACCATCAATCTTGCTTCCTGAGAAAGCAGATTAAACCCTCTCTGGAGGAAAGTTTCCCTAATTTAGATCCACAGGATTCCCATAGATTAAGAGCAAGCAAATATGACCTCACAATCTCAGATCATTAAGCACATGAGCAGCCACCATGAGGGAAAATCAGCAAAAACAATGAGATTTACACTATTAGCAAAAATGAAGATCCTGCTCTGGTGAGGGAGATCATTTTGGTCTCTGAATATCATTTATTTTCAGTGAAAAAATATTTAGAATAGCTTAAAAACCAAAGGTGAGAGTTCAGGGCATCCAGAATTCTACAGCCAACAAAATATTTTAGAGAATGAAGGCAAAATAAAGGCATTTTGAGATAAACAAGAGCAAGTAGAATTTACCACCAGGAGACCAGTACTGCAACAAAGTGACCACGTGTGACTTCCAGTTTTAAGTGTTATGAGGTTCTGCTTTGGTCTCTTGGATTATTCTCTCCACATTAAGCCAGCCACCATGCTGTGAGGACACTTCAGGAGACCTGTGGAGAGGCCCTCGCAGAGAGGAACTGAGGTTTCCTGCAGACAGTCAACGCCAGCTATGTGAGTGAGTCACTCGAGAAGTGAATCCTCCAGCCCCAGCCAAGCCTCCACATACTGGAGCCCCAGCTGACATCTGACCAGTCTTAACAGAGATTCCAAGACAGGACTGGGTATCCAAGTCACTCTGAATTCCTGACACACAGAAGCCATCAGACGTATTACATGAATACTTTTTTTTTTTTAATGTTAAGTGTTCTTTTATTTTCTTTCCTGATTCCTTGTATAGGGACATTTCCCCTTCACCGGAAAGCACTTTCTTTTTTCACAGATTATCAGGATTTTAACAACAGGAATGAACAGAGGGAAGAGTCAGTGCTCAGCATCTGGCATAACCACCAGTGCTCCTGCGTCCACATAGTCCTGAAAGCCAGGCTTTGAAAGGAGCGAAAAATTATCTAATCTCATCTTTTTTTTTTTTCAGTTTCCTGATTAAAAAAAAAAATAAAATGCACATCACTAAATACTTATGTTTTAAACCCCTCGATTGTGATTTATTATGTAGCAATAGGGGTGGGGGTGGGAGGAACAAAAGGAAATCAAAGTTAGTAGGAGAAAGAAAACAAAAATAAAAGCAAAAGAAAGAAGAGTAGAAGGAAGAAAAAGTGACTTAAAAATCTAGCAGCTGAGATATATTAGTGGAACTGCTTTACAATAAATACATATTTCTGAAAGGTTACAATAAGTGAGACAGCTGTCATGGTTACCGCTGGACCCTCCCACAGGGGTTCTACCTGAGAATTCTCAGCAGTGTCCGGTCCCATTAACGCAGACAGTGTGTGCTGGGGAGGCAGGAAAGAGCACAGATGATCTCTGGGATATTTTACTTTGAGTGCCCCAAGGTTTCTCTCTTTCTAGCAACTGTAGTCTCTCCTTTATTTTTTCCAGCCATGCCATCTATTTACTTAATCTCTCTTTAAAAGTTCAAAAACTTTAAGGGAAAAATAAACAATGTATCGTGTTTAGCAATGTATCATGTCTAGCAACTCCGTGTCACTGGTATATTCATGTGTATAGCTATGTACCTGTTTTCCTATTAGGTAGCACATTATTTTGATTTGTTCCATTACAGACGATGTTTAACTTTAAGTATTTGATTAAGTTGGTGCCTGCCAGCCTCTTCACTGTAGTTACTCCATTCCCCTATATAAAATAATCTTTTGTGGAGGAGGTACTTTAAACCTATGTAAATACTCTGTTCTTCTACAAACTTCCTATTTATTCATTTATTTATATTGGTATGGACTCACGGTTTCCTATTTTTTAATAAATTATAATTTCCTTATTTATTGTGATGTTGAAATTTTCCCTGATTTGTCTAACAGGGGCTCCCCCATTCTGTGTTCTCTTGACACATCATTTCCAAGTACTTTGTACTTTCTGGCACAATAAGACATCCTAGGCACATTGTGTTCTTTTTTGCTCCAGCCCTAGAGACAGCCATTTCTCCAAGGAGCCCTAGTTCTTTTTAATGGAGAATGGTGTTTGGAAGCTGCAATTTGGACTCAGATGCACATTCATTGTTATTGGGGTACCTTGGCTCCCAGGCCCTCTCAGGGCAAAAGATACGAAACAGATGTATGCCTGTGATACACATATACATCTGATTTATTCCTATACATTTATTGAAATCTGAGTTCACATGGATACCTCTAGGGGCATACCTCTGTAGTTTATTAAGTGTGCAATAGCACTGTCTGAAAGAAACAATTACAATTCATTAAATAAAACAGGAAACCATGAGTCCATGCCAATATAGAAAGTTTATAGAGGAACAGAGTATTTACATAGGTTTTAAAGTACCTCTTCCATAAAATATTATAAAGGGGAAAAGAGTAACTTTAGAGTGAAGAAACTGGCAGACACCATTTTAATTGAAAAATACTTTATCGCTAAAAAATGCTAACCGTCACCTGAGCTTTTGGCCAGACATTGTCTTTTTGCTGGTGGGGGCTTGCCTCGGTGTGTGGCTGCTGACTGATCAGGATGGTGGTTGCTGAAGGGTGGGGTGGCTGCGCCAATTTCCAAAAATAGGACCACATAGAGTTTGCCACCTCAATTGATTCTTATTTTCAGTTGAACACTTAGAGGCCACACTGTAGGGTTATTAATTGACCTAATTTCAATATTGTGTCTCAGGGAATAGGGAGGTCCACGGAAGGGAGAGAAACGGGAACAGCCAACCGGATGGAGCAGTCAGGACACACACATTTATCGATTAAGTTTGCCATCTTAGAATTTGACCAGTAGCAGGAGTGGAGAGTGGACCCCTGATAGCCCTGAGCAGCCCCACAGCGAGCCTAGTTTCCATCGCACCCTGCCTGAGGCGGCCCCAGCCACCATCACCACCACGAGCAGGGAGGCCGAGGCCCAGCAGCTGCCCACCCCACCTCCCCCGCAACACACCGTCCCCACCCCCAGCACTGCTGACACCAAGGATGGCGGCACGGGCGCAGGACACTTGGGTGGTGCCTGCCAGCGGGGACAAGAAGGTCATCGCAAGGAAGGTTTTGGGAACAGTAAACGGTTCCATGTAAGGAAACGATGCGGTTTCATCAACAGGAATGACACAAAGGAAGATGTATTTGTGCAGCAGACTGCCCTAGGGAAGAATAACCCCGGAATAATCAAAGCCCCCGCTGCAGAGAGAACGCAGACAGTTCTGGGTTTCTGGTCAGTAGGCAAGGAGCAGTGCTTAAGGTCTTCAGCTCCCATCTTTTCCTCATTTCCTATTGCTGCAATTTCGCAGTGTCGGAGATGGAGAGACCGTGGAATCTGATGATGTTGCGGGAGAAAAGGGTGAGGTGGCAGCAAATGCTACAGGTCCTGGTGGAGTTCGGGGCAGTACACACGCCACAGACCGTAACCACTGCAGACACTCTCTGCATCTCAGGGGCCCTCCACGCAGTTAGCCAGCGGAACTGCCAGAACAGTGCGAGTGAGGGCAAGAAGGAGGGATGGGAGGGCGCTCCCAAAGGCCTGGCCCCGCCCGGACACGGTTCCCACCTTACTGCCTGCGGGGACCCTATGGGCGCCTGCTGTCAGCGCTCCAACCCTCCAGTGCGGGGACCAGCGACGGAAGGTGCTGATAACCAGGGCGGAGAGAACAAGGCAGACCAGCAAGACCGAGTGTGTATCGGGGTCACAGCCCACGATTCCGCAGGCGGCCTCCTCGCCAGGGACAGCCTAGAGAGGACGCCGAGGAAGAGGATAAGGAAAACCAAAATGAGACCCGAGGTCAGCAGCCACCTCAACATCGCAACCACCGTAACTTCAATTACCAACACAGATGCCCGGGAAACCCTAAACCACAGAGGCAGAGACACAAGCAGCTGATCTACCAGCTGAGCATTCGTCCGCTCCGCAGGCTGAGCAGGGCGGGGCTGAGTAATGCCGGCTTACCATACCTACCGTCCTCAGGGCTCGGCATCCACTGCGAACTGAATATGAAATCCCAGCAGTGAGAAATGAACGGAAGATTGGAGCTGAGGACCTGAAGCGCTTGCGTTTTGCCCATTGACCAGATAACCAGAACTATCTCCATTATCTATGCGGCATGAGGTTTTTTATTATTTTTACCTGAAGATGTCTCTTTTTGGTAATGACAAACATATTTTCTTTTTTTTTTTTAAGACTGATTTTCTCAATACACCTTTAAAAGTTTTATATCTGGTCAAGTTGAGATTTTTAAGAACCTCATCTTTAATTTGTAATAAAAGTTTACAACTTGATTTTTTTAAAAAAAGTCAACAAACGGCAAGCACCTGTTAACAAACATCTTTTAAAAAAAAAGTTTGCCGGGAAGGAACAAAACAGCAGTAGGCTCACAGATTCCGGGCAGGGACTAGTGCTTATCAAGGGGGAGGAGTTGGGGCGAGTGGAGGCAGAGGGTGAAGGGGATAAAGGGGTATAGTAATTTGCTTTCATAATATAAGGTGGTCCGGGGACAGTAGTATAGTCAATGGTTCTGTAACCACACTAGAGGAGGTAAAGATTTGATAATATGGGTAACTGTTGAATCACTGTGCTGTACATCTGAAACCAACATAAGAAAGAAAAAAAAATTTGCAAGTGCAGAACTTTACACTCCCCTCGCCCCCCGCAAAAGTTTGCCATCTTATATGGACATGGTTCATGGCACCCCAGAACAGTTACAACAGCAAAATTAAAGATCAGTGGTCAGAGATCATCATAACAAACAAATGCAATAATGAAAAGGTTTGAAATATTACAAGTACCAAAATGTAACACAGAGCTATGAAGTAAGCAAATGCTGTTGGGCAAATGGTGCCAGCAGGCTTGTAGGGTTACCACAAACCTTCAATTTAGAAAAAATACAGTATCTGTGACCTGTGGTCAAGTGAAGCGTGATAAAACAAGGTGTGCCTGTCACTGCAGTCTAGCACCTGGGCTCCCGTTCCCATTTGTAATTCCCTTCTCTGACAGTGGGAACTCTAGCCTCTATTATCCCCAGTACTCTGATTTGATCTGTCCCTGCTAGGCAACCAAACTCCCTCCTGGCACAGATGCCCTGCTCCTCCCTTGAGCCGATACCTGGCCCAGGCTAACTGACCCCATGGAAGCCTTCTTACTCCAGCAGAGTGCGTCACCTGTCCTAAGTGCTTCCACCCACAGGCAGCCCTTCTTCCCCTGCTCGGTTGAGCACCCCACACCCACCCATTCTCTGTGTGCATGCCCTCACCTGACCTGGGCTCTGAGACCCTGCACCGGGCTGCCCTTCTTCATGGTAGGCCCCTGGCTCCTGGGTGCTGAAATCCTGCACAGGCTCCCTCCCTGCCCTACCGCCCTCATAAGGCTGGACTCCAAAACTGCCCTCCATGCAGACGCCCTCCTCACCCCGCTTTTGCTCCAACATCCTGCCCAGGCCGCCCCTTCACCCAAACACCCTCTTTACCCTCCTCCTCCTCTGACACCCCCTGCAGGTCCTGCAGACCTCCTTCTCACCTTGCACAAGCTCTGAAACCCCACCCCAGGGTGTCCCTTTGTGGGGTGCCCTCCTCAGCCCGGTGGGACTCTAACACCCTGTTCTGGAACCCTGTGGCTCACCCTACCCTACAGAGTCTCCTATTTTCTTTGGCCCCTCCTAATAGTTTTAGGACTGAATTATTCAGGGAGGGAAGAGGAAAAACCATATCCCTGTTTTTACATGGAATCATTGTCTTCTTTTGTTAAGACTTGCTTTTGACCGTGAGTACAGAATGTGAGGTGAGCCAAATCACTGATGTAATTTTCCTTTAAATCAACACATCTCATCAACTACTGAGTTTACCTAAGTCAATGTTAATTTGCCTGTAATTTATGATGCCTCATATCACTAATTCCTTCCCCAATATTTGTTTCAAATCACAACCTCTATTAAAGGCATTTTTATCTGAAATCTGGGTAGAAGTAAAAATCCTCACATAGACGATAACCTGGCCTCCTCCTCCTCCCTCTCCCCCAACTCTCTTTCCCCCCAGTTCCCCTTTCCAATCACCCTGGTTTACCTGCAATCCTTAAAACAGGCCAGGCCTCTCCTGCCTTAGGACTTAGGTATCGGCCTTGGTGGTTCCTCTTCCTGGACCACTTTCTCCCCAAGTGTCCCTGTCATTCACTTGAGGGGACCCAAGTTTTTGTTCAAATGTCAACATCTCAATGAAGCCCACCCTGACAAGCCTATTTAAAATTGCAACTTCCCCCAACCCCACTTTCCCTGCTCGATTTTCTTTCCTTTTAAGAAAATATTTTTATTGTAACTTATATTCTATAAAATGGAAATATCACAAGTTGATAGCACAGGTGACTTTTTACATATATGGGCACACAGATCAAGACAGAGAAGATTTCCGGCACTCCAGAGTGTCCTCGCATGCCCTCTCCGGTCATTACCCAGGAGAGAACCACTTCTAACATCATAAATTCATTTTGCTGATTCCTGAACTTCATGAAAATGGGATCCAACAGTCCCTGCTCTATTTTCCATAGCACTTACCACTTCCTAATACACTGTATTTCTAATATGACTTACTATGTCAGTTTTTTATTGTCTGTCTTCCCCCACCATCCCCACAACTAGCTCCACAAGGGGAGGGACTTTTAATATTTTGCTCATTACCTAATAAATACTTGTTGAATGAGACAGCCATTTCCTGAGGTAGTTTGAATCCCAAAACTGAATTCAGAGCACCATCTAGTGTTCCTACAGGGATGTGCTGATTAACCCTGAGTATTGTACACTAACCGTGGGATAAACAGCACTGATTTAATCAATACTCACTTACACTACTATTATTTTTCTTTACTGGCTTCTGTGGTTCTGTAAAAATTAAAGTGTTTTCAACGGTTAAACTGTCATGAGACATACTGACTTCTCTAAAGAACAATCTCTTCCCCCCTGCTTTGCCTGTTGTTCCCCAGAATTCCTTGGGGGTAGGAGTGTCATGAAGTTCTTAGGTCTTTTACCCTTAGAGCATCTCCCCACTCCCCACCAACAAAAAAACAAAACACACACACAGGGTAATAGTCTTTGCTGTTTAGGTACCTGCACCATTTCTCCAGACTATCACAGTACCTATTTATTGATTTTAAAATTTTTGTCTTGGCCACAAAATCCCCTAAATTAAAATGATAAAAGACCATCAAGAGTAATCATAATATTGCTAAAACAGTATCAGAATCCTCTAAGATACTGAGCATTATCTTCTGATTTAAAGAATTTGGTTTCTCTAGATTCCATAAACAGGGGAAGATGAAGAAATTGAAAGTTGCCTTAAAAGCATGAAAACATTGAATATTTAACAGTAAATTATGGAAAGAATAGCTAGTTTTTATCGAATGCTTATTGTGCTCAGCACTATTCTGAAAGCCCATTCATCACCTTCATAACCCTACCCTGTAGGTTCCCTATATTAAGCCCTATTTTTCAGATGACAGAATGGAGACACAGAAAAGCGAGGTAACTTGACTAAGTCAGAGAACTAGTAAAGAATGGAAGCAGGATCCAAAGCCAGCCAGGCTGGCTCCACAGTCCCTGTTCCTGAGCTCACGCCTGTGCTTCCATCCACCTCCCCACAGAAATGGGAAAGCTGCTGCTTTGTTTCAAAGTTCTTGGCCTAGTCAAAAAAATTAACTTAAGAGTGTCCTCATTTCCCAAAGAGGAATCAAGGCAACCATAAATGGAACAAAGGCGAATGCAATTATTCTAAAAATAAAGTTTGATTCTTTTTACAGTCGAGAAAGTAGAAGCTACAGAATTTATCTTTCCAAGGACTGAGTTTTGGCCACAGATCTGCATTCTGAGGATGCCATGGTAAAGAGCAAAAGAAACATTTCTATCAAGGTCAAAGGCAGCGGGTGGTCTGCAGCAGCACCCTGAAGAACCCTCTTTTCCTTGTTGACCATCCACCTCCTTTTGCAACCCACCTCAGAACTTTTGATTCTGTCTGCCAATTGTCCAAAGCTTCCCCCAACCTGACATTTTAAAGTAGAGGGAACTGACTCAAGATCCCAAAAAACCATCTAATATACTCATTCCTTTTTCTTTAATTTTTTAAATTAAGGTATCATTGATACACACTCATATGGTTTCACATGAAAAAACAATGTGGTCACTACATCCACTCATATTGTGTCCCCCCATACCCCATTGTAGTCACTGCCCATTAGTATTGTAAGATGCCATAGAGTCACTATTTGCCTTCTCTGTGCTACACTATCTCCCCCCTTCATGATTCCCCCCACACCATGTGTGTCAATCATAATACCTCTCAATCCCCTTCTCCCTCCCCTCCCCCTCCCCTTTGGTAACCACTAGTCCCTTCTTGGAGTCTGTGTGAGTCTGTTGCTGTTTTGTTCCTTCAGTTTTGCTTTGTTGTTACACTCCACAAATGAGGGAAATCATTTGATGCTTGTCTTTCTCTGCCTGGCTTATTTCACTGAGCATAATACCCTCTAGCTCCATCCATGTTGTTGCAAATGGTAGGATTTCTTTCTTTCTTATGGCTGAATAGTATTCCATTGTGTGTATGTACCACTTCTTTATCCATTCATCTACTGATGGATACTTAGGTTGCTTCTATATCTTGGTTATTGTAAATAGTGCTGCAGTAAACATAGGGGTGCATATGTCTTTTGAATCTGAGAACTTGTATTCTTTGGGTAAATTCCTAGGAGTGGGATTCCTGTGTCAAATGGTATTTCTATTTTTATTTTTTTGAGGAACCTCCATATTGCTTTCCACAATAGTTGAACTAGCTTACATTCCCACCAGCAGTGTACGAGGGTTCCCCTTTCTCTGCATCCTCGCCAACATTTGTTGTTCTTAGTCTTTTGGATGCTGGCCATCCTAACTGGTGTGAGGTGATATCTCATTGTGTTTTTAATTTGCATTTCCCTGATGATTAGTGATGTGGAGCATCTTTTCATGTGCCTGTTGGTCATCTGAATTTCTTCTTTGGAGAATTGTCTGTTCATATCCTCCACCCATTTTTTAATCGGGCTACTTGTTTTTTGGTTGTTGAGGCGTGTGAGTTCTTTATGTATTTTGGATGTTAACCCCTTGTAGGATCTGTCATTTACAAATATATTCTCCCATACTGTAGGATGCCTTTTGTTCTGTTGATGGTGTCATTTGCTCTACAGAAGCTTTTCAGTTTGATGTAGTCCCATGTGTTCATTTTTGCTTTTGTTTCCCTTGCTTGAGGAGATGTGTTCAGGAAGAAGCTGCTCATGTTTATGTTCAAGAGATTTTTGCCTATGTTGTTTTCTAAGAGTTTTATGGTTTCATGACTTACATTCGGGTCTTTAATCCATTTCGAGTTTACTTTTGTGTATGGGGTTAGACAATAATCCAGTCTCATTCTCTTGCATGTAGCTGTCCAGTTTGCCAACACCAGTTGTTGAAGAGGCTGTCATTTCCCCATTGTATGTCCATGGCTCCTTTATCATATATTAATTGACCACATATGGTTGGGTTTATATCTGTCTGGGCTCTCTAGTCTGTTCCATTGGTCTGTGGGTGTGTTCTTGTGTCAGTACCAAATTGTCTTGATTACTGTGGCTTTGTAGAAGAGCTTGAAGTCAGGGAACATAATTCCCCCAGCTTTATTCTTCCTTCTCAGGATTGCTTTGGCTACTCAGGGTCTTCTGTGGTTCCACATGAATTTTAGTATACTCATTTCTTAAACTTGGTTCATCTCAGCTGAATGCTAGGAGAACAACTGAGTTATCTGTTAAAGGGAGCCCCATTATGGAATGATTTATCAAGTAACATTCAGAGTTATCTGCATTACATACTGGGTATGAATTCCCCAGAATTTCAGATCCATGGAGTCTTTTAGGGGATATTTGTGAGTAGGAGGATTCCCAAGCTCTCTAGGTGATTCTGGAAATGGTGCCCTTCTTGCCACCCTCTAGTGGAACCAAAAACTCTTCTCCTAGATGTTTACATGACCCTTTAAAATTTCTAAGATACAAGGTTTTGTGGGAAATGGAAATGGTTATTCTCCATTTTGCATAGAGTTTTTCACCATGTGGTATAAGGATTACCTTTGGGCCTACCTGGGGAGATTTTCAGCCCCACTTCTGATTTACTGCATCAGAATCTTCCAGTTGGGCTCAGGTACCTATTCTAACCACCTCCCCCAGATGACTTTTACATGTGCATTAGTTTACTAACCACTAATTAAGGGGATAATTTTGAAAAATCAAGCATAGCTTCATTTGGATTGTTTGATTCCTTCCTATTATAGACCACAGACCGGAACTTGACAGGGTATCATGTAAAAATATAATTATAAGAAGATCAAATATAATTTTTAGGAGACTAATAATTAACAAATCTATTCACAAGATTGTATGTCCTTTTGTTGAAAATTATATGGAAACGTTTCAGTGAATTATATGTGTGAGATGTCTCAAAGAATTCTTTGGTGGATGTTGTTCAATCCTGCCTTGCCTTCCATAAAATTAACCAGCTGGCCAAAGTTTTTACTATGCTACCCACACATGAGTCTCCAGTAATCCCTGAGGCATTCTCTGAATAAGCCTCATTTCCTGTACAAAAGGAACTGAGTTTGGTCAGCTGTACAGAACTTGGGCTAATTAAACTGTTCATCAAGAGAGACTGTGAATTCTGTACCTTAGAGATGTTCTAAAATAGGAAATACAATCATCTTTTTGGGTGAGTAGAGTGTACAGTAGCTTGAAGTTAGAGGATCCAAATAGAGGGCCTTCTAAGATTCTTTCTAGTTTTATAATTTGACTAAATCACCTCTCCATCCAATTGAATGTCAACTTGTTTTTGTTTGTTTCATTTTTTTTTTTAATTAGCTGAGCTTGGCAAGAATTCCTTGCCTCTCTCTGATAATAGCCTCTTGAGAATCCTTTACAAAAATACAGTTTAGATGCACATAAATACAAAGAAGGAAATCATTTAAGTGATGATTATACCCCACTCAGATAACTGAGATACCAAATAGCATTTTTCATTGGAATTATTTGGTTTGGCCAAGTGATTAACAACATGCCAGGTTGCATGCGCAGTGCTGACAGAGGAGAAAGAAAATATCAAAGGGTACAGTTGGGTTGCTGGGATCTGTACAATGCTGGGAACATCTAAGCATCCGGGAAGCAGTAACAGTAATTAAAGAACTGACTATAAGCCATCTTTCACAAACTAAAAATCTCTTCTGGAGGGTGACAAGTTGATAATCTAAGGGAAGAACTCTTATTTAAATCTTCTAAGGCTAATTCTGTGAAACTATAGTACAAACTGGTAAAACTTTTAAAACCACATTATTATCTTTCCTTCAAGAAACCATGGAAAAATCTTGTATTTTATTTAAAAGTATGAACTTCCATTCCTGTTACCATATTTGGATTTGTTCCAGTGTATCTGTGGAACCAGGCACCTAATAATTTTTGCTAAGCATTTCTTACATTTCTTGAATGAAAATGGGACAGATTCATGGGATAGTAACTAGACTTTTAGAAGATACTTGTGATTTTGTTATTTTCTCTGTGTTCTGATGACTATAGAGAAACAGGATAGTGTGAGATTAGGGAAGATAAACAGATAGGAGTTCTATTCAGACTAGGTTCTAGAAGTAGAGCTTCACTTTACTGTACAATTAGAGGCTGAAGGAGCTTTTTAAAGCTTCTTCCAAAACATTTTGATCTAACAGAATGGCTAATCATTTACCACCATAAATACACAGTTAACCAGTGTATCCTGACCTTTAAGAGATTTTTTTTGTTTTTGATTTAAAAGGAATATGGAAATCTGAATTGCATTGTGTTAGTCCTTCCAGGTGTGAAAAATTAAGAGATGGAGCTGGGAGGCCGGCTGAGGGACCTGTCCTGCCCACCACGCCTTACCAATTGCAGACCCAATGGGAGGGAGGAGACTGGTTTAGCTACCTAACGGCTCAGCAAGTGGAAGGAAGGTTTCCTCTACTTCAGTAACAGCCCAGCCAATGAGAGACTGTCACAAGTCAGCCAATGAGAAGCCAGGATACTTGGAACTCCCCCAGTTTACTCCCATGGACTTTTATTAACAGCCCCTCCCAAGTCCACCCGTTACTCTATAGAAGCATTCCTTTACTCTGTGGACTTACCTAAGGTTTTGCCGGGTCTCGTTAGTCCTGAATTGCAATTCTCTGGTGTTCCCAGATAAGCCCGGTTTTCGCTGGTTAAAATAACTGAGTTTTATTTTTAAGGTTGATGAAGTCCAAGTGGCAATGGGTGAACTGGGAACAAAGTCACATGTTTTTAACTAAATAAACTGATATCCAAGTGCCAGAAAATTAATTTCGAGTGTACTGTCCATAAATTTATGGGAAAGCCCTGTAAACGCCACAACGGATCTCGCAGACATCCGAGTTAGCACCATGTTGCTGGAGGGGGGAGGCCCGGCGCTTCGGCAGGGCTGGTGGAGTTAAAATTTGAGGAAACTGAAGAAAGGCACCAGCGGTAGGGCCTCTTCCATGGTCTCTGACGAAAAACGTTGCGGGAGAAGTAAAACCGCCCCAAAGTCCCCAGGGTTCCTTACTCTGGGCTCTGGTTCGCGGAGACACAAGCCGTTGAGGGGCGCGACGGTCCCCTAAGATTTACATCCAAAGGCGCGCAGGGCGATCGCTCGCTGCGCGCCCGCAGCGCCGCCTGAAGCCAGCGCGAGCGACAGAGCCCCGCGCCGCCGCGCTGACGGACGTCGCCGCGAGCCAACGAGCGTGCCGGGAGGCGGGGCAAGGAGGCAGGGGGGCGGGATTTCCCGCTCGGCTGCAGGGGAGGGCTGCGCGGGCGGCGACGGTGTCGGCGCCTGCGAGAGGGCGGGCTGGGCTGAGCTGCTGTGGGCGGCCGCGGTGTTCGCTGCCGCCCTCCTTCCGCCACGATGCCGGGAATCGACAAGCTGCCCATCGAGGAGACGCTGGAGGACAGCCCGCAGGTGAGGCGCGGGCGGCGGGGGAGGGCGCGGGGGGGCCGACCAGGGCCTGTGCCGCCGGGGCCGCAGGTGCCGTCCCGGCCCAGGTGGGCGCCGCCGCCCTGCCCCGCCCGTCGCGGGCCGCGCCCTGCGCTGCTGGGGCCGGCCGCCCGCCGAGGTCCGGGTGGGCCTGCGCTGCTGGGCCGAGCGCCTTCGCGGGATCTGGGCCGTCGGTGGGCGGCGACCGAGCCGCTGCCGCCTTTGCCGGGGGCCCGGGGTCACGTCCGCGCGGCGACTCGTGTTTGACCGAAAGTGTGTCGTTAGCGCCGTGCGGCGAGTGATCTGTCCCGAAGATGTCTTCGGAGAAGACGCCCGGCAGGCTTATTTAATGCTTTCTGACCCAGCTGGGGGAAGGAAAAGGGCCCTTTTTCTCGGCGGATGCCGGAAGGCTGTGGGTTCGCGGGTGCGGAGCGTCCCCGCGCGCGGTCGGGCCGACCTGTCACCCGCTGTGCGCGGCGTGGGAGGGACGGCGCCCGTGCAGGCTGGGTCCTGGCCCACTCACCAAAATAAAAGCCCGTGTTTGTGCTTCGCGGTGATGCTGGGGTGGTTGCTCTACAGTCAAGAGACAGGCTAGGAAGACGTAACGATTTCTTGGGTTTTCGATACAGAGGGTGAAGTCAGCTCTGTAAAAGACTGTCACTGGCACGGCGAAACTTCCTCCCGAAGCCTTCCTTTTAACAATAACTGAAGCGATCGGAGAAGACGATGTTGCTAGTTGGCTACCACTTAGAACGAAGAGGATTTTCTGAAAAGTGCATTTAGAACCACGTTCGCACATATTTCATGTTGTCTTCACAGTTTAGTATGGCCCCAAAAGGAGAAAAGGGTTAGATTTCCCTTTTCCTGTGTGACACGTCTGCCATGGGATGTGTGCCAGTTTTAATTGCCAAGTTGAAATTGGGCCCTGATTGTGGAATTGATTTGGGTGTTTTAATGCTGAAGATAAGGCCACTAGCCAGTTGCTTGCTGGTAATGCACTCTTATCGGCCTTTACGGACACAGAAACGCCTGTCTTGGCTTATCTTCACCGCCAGTTCAGATTCTTCATGATTTATAACTTCGTGATGTAAAGTCTAAGCTCTATGTGTTTCAGACGTTTTGCAAAAATGTTGTGGGATGTATTGGTCAGGTGCACTTTGTCCTTTCACTTTATTATATAAGACTCAACAGGTTACCTCACCTTTTTTCTTTTATCTGGTCTTGCTTTTATTGCCCATAAAGATGATACACAGCTCAGAATGGGTAGCATGATGCCCTTGCCATGATTAGTGAGGAGGATATAAATGTCTTGACCCATCTGCCTAATTTCTTGAACTTTTCACACAATTAGTTTACAACTTGAGTATTTTTTTCTGTTTACAAGCATGTGCCACATTCGTATCAGTTGTACAGTACCTTGAATGAAATAGCCATACTGATACTCTTCCAATTTCAAGAAATAATAAATTTGAACTAGGTAGCATTCAGGAGAATTAGTTGTGATAACTGGGACTTAGAATGGAAAGATGCTTGAAAGTAATTCTTAGGAGGAAACGGTTGCAAGAAGGAAAGCCTGGGATATGGGATTCAGAATGTAAGGGTTTTTAGTCTGCACTGCTACTTAGTACCTTCTGCTTTAGGGCAAGTCACTCAGCTTCTCTGAAGCTCAGCTGTTATAGATAGTGAATGTTTTTATTTTTGTACCTACTAGAAAAATGTTTGTTTCAGAGAAATTGGAAGGTACAGAAAACACACTGTAATCCTATTAACAGCTTGCTTTCTTTTCTCTAGTTTTTTTTCTTAAGCATTTTAATGTAACTGAGATTACAGTGTGCATAATTTTTATTTGGCTTTAACCACCTTATAGCTTAAGTATCTTCACATACTATATTCTGAATGTAACTCAGAATGTTTCCTTAACCGATTTAACAGTTTGTCCTGTTGTTGGACTTTTAGAGGCTTTCCGTAGATTAATGCTTTTGACCATATATTTTTGTTCTCTTTGGACTATTTAGGATAGGAGCTGAGTAACAAAGAGTATGAAAAAGTTGAAACCTCCTAATATAGATAAGTTTTTATTAGATCATTTGCTTTTAATCAAAAGTGGCCTGCCATTTGCTATGTAAAAAGTTAGAACCTGGGATTCACGAAAGACTATCCTGAATTACAGTTATCCTTTTTTTAAAAAGGGGAAAATTTGTTCATCCAAATCCAGCTGATCAAACAAACATTTTTAGAATTCTTGCCCAAGCCTACTAGTCTGCAAGAGATCATATTATCTGTTGAGGCAACAGTGTTTTTTCTTTTTTTATTGCAGTATCATATCTTATGTTAGTTTCAAGTATACAACACAGTGGTTCAACAGTTACACATATCATTAAATCCTCCCCCCAACAGTGCAGTTACTATCTGTCAATATAGGAAGATGTTACAGAATCATTGACTATATTCTCTACCCTGTACTACTATCCCTGTGACCAACTTATATTATGATTGAGAATTTTTGTGCCCCTTTATCCCCCTCACTCTTCCCCTTCCCCAACCCCACCCTCCAAGGTAACCACCAGTAACTTCTCAGTATCTATAAGTCTACTGCTATTTTGTTCATTTTGTTTTATTTTTATATCCACAAATAAGTGAAATCATATGGTACTTGTCTTTCTCCTGCCTGGCTTATTTCACTTAGCATAATACCCTCTAGGTCCATCCATGTTGTCAAAAATGGCAAGATTCTTTTTAATGGCTGGATAATATTCCATTGCACATGTATACCACATGTTTATCCATTCATCTGTTGGACACTTTGGTTGCTTCCACAGCTTGGCTATTGTACATAATGTGATAATGTACATAGGGGTGCATATATCTTTTCAAATCAGGGGTTTTGTTTTCTTCAGGTAAATTCCTAGAAATGGAACTACTGGGTCATTTGGTTTTTCTATTTTTAGTATTTTGAGGAACCTCCATACTACTTTCCACAATGGTTCTACCAATTTATATTCCCACCCAAAGTGAAGGAGGGTTCCCATTTCTCCACATCCTTGCCTTGTTATTTCTTGTCTTTTGGATGGTGGCCATTCTAACTGGAGTGAGGCGATATCTCATTGTGGTTCTGATTTGCATTTCCCTAATGATGAGCGATGTGGAGCATCTTTTCATGTGCCTGTTGGCCATCTGAATTTCTTCTACAGAGAAGTGTCTTTTCAGGTCCTCCACCCATTTTTTAATCAGGTTTTTTTTTGTGTGTGTGTATGTGTGTGTGTTGAGGTGTATGAATTCTTTATATATTTTGGATGTTAACCCCTTAATGGTGAACCATTTGTGAATATATTCTATACTGTAGGTTGCCTTTTGTTCTGCTGGTGTCCTCTACGGTACAGAAGCTCTTCAGTTTCATGTAGTCCCACTTGTGCATTTTTTATTGTGTTTCCCTTGCCCAAGGAGATGTGTCCAGGAAAAAATCGCTCATGCTTATGGTTCAAGAGATTTTTGCCTATGTTTTCCTCTAAGAGTTTTATGGTCTTATGTCTTGATCCATTTTGAGTTTACTTTTGTGTATGGAGTTAGACAGTAATCCAGTTTCATTCTCTTGTATGTAGCTGTCCAGTTTTCCCAAGACCAGTTATTGAAGAGGGTGTCTCTTCCCCATTGTATATTCATGAGTCCTTTATTGTATCTTCATTGAAGGTAACATTTTAAGACTACACTAGATACCTTGTCCATGCTTACATGTTGTTTTGAAAACAAACAAAATGAAACTTTGTAATTAGTAAGAATTGACATGATGTTTCAAAAATAATTGTTTTTATGTGTACATAAATATCTTATCAATGACAGATTTATCTATACTAGAACTGTGAAGACAAACTCCAGTCCCAAATGGAGGCTTGCTTGTTCTTTGGCATCATATGAAATGCTCATAGATTATGAGACATATACCCAACCCCAACCCCACCCCAACCTTTAACATCTCTGATATCAAGATGCTTCTTAGAGTTGATGATGTTTTACTTGTAATTGCTTGCAAATGTACAGACTTGGTTGTTTCTCAGAGCAGCATGAATGGACAAGTGCAACCTCTCAGTACTCAGCCAACAAATCAGTTTGACAACCACATGAGGGATTATCAGTCCTGTTGTCTGAAAATAGTCACCTGGTGAAGCAAGTGCCACCATCAAACCCTGGTGAATGGATATCAGTGGTTTGGAAGAAAATATTGGGGACAAATGTGGAGCCCTTCTAAGAGAATAATATTGTCACCTCTCACAGAATAATATTAGATGAAAAATGTAGATATTGATAACTCATGTCGAGAAGTGACTCACAAGAGTTCAACTCTGTGAATAAATTTTAGGATTATATTAAATTTATACTGCTTGTGTTTTCCTTTTTATGTTTCAATGAGAATTATATATGAAATTCTGTCTAAAGGTCTGTTTGTCAAACATAAGAAAATCTAAAATCACAGCTTCATTGCCAGCATTGTTTTGCCTGTGTTAATACTAGTATGTAGCAGTGATGTAGCTCACAGTGAATGCCATGGACTTAATGAAATGGTACCATATTCATTATTTAAAGGTAGCAGCTTATAAAAAACAGTCATCATATAATACTGAATATGATATTACTAGCTTTAAGTAGGGAACCTGTTTCAACCCTCTTTGAGGCTAAGAAGGTTGTTTAAATTTAATTCCACTACAAGTTTTTGCGTAAATGTGTAATTCCTTGCATCAGAATAATAAGTTCGGGGGGGGAAAACTAGGTGGCAGATTTTAAGATTGGCTCTAGCCAAACAAGATTTCCTGATGCTTTCTTTTTTATATCTTAAAATAGCACTTTGAGAAATGGGAGTGGGGCACAGAGCTAAAAAATAAAGTGAATTTGTCAGATCTAAATCTCTGGGGCATAGAGAAGTAGAGGACTGAGAACATGGACTTCATATGCTGTCATAATGATTTTATGCTTTTTAAAAAACCATACTGACTTAGCTTCTTTTTCTGAAAATAGGAAGTTAAGGAATAAGTTGACTTTTAAAAACCAACTTAAAAGGCTGAGGCATAAATTATTTGTACAGTAAAAATACAAGGCTTAGATTTGAAGTTTCTCTCAATGGTTGTTGGTATTTTAATTCTTCCCCTGCCTTTGGGACATAAAAAGTTGAATAAACCTTGGCTTGGTGTGCTGAGTTTCCATACCTCTGATCTTTTTTATTAACATTTGTTAACATTTAATTACAAGTTTTTCCCCCTTAAAATGAGCATAATTTTTATGTGTACATTGTGTGCAAAAAAAAAGAAGGCCTAACAATACAGAAATGTATAAAGAAGGAGAAGAAAAAATAACCCCAAATTCTGCACTCAGAAAAACCTAGTTAGCGTTTTATCAGCTGTTTTGGGGAGCGGCACTATGGTATTAATTTGGATTAGGACAGGGAAGGGTTTGGCACCATTATAATAGATGATGGAAAAAGAAATAATCATACTAAGTTATCCTGAAATTTAAAATATTTATATGTGGAATATTGTTAATTTAGTCTTGAACATTTTGTTGATATGGCCTTAATTTAATTATAGACTTTTTAATTCAGAAGAATGTACCATTGTTGTTCTTCTAAAGTTTGTGTTACAGAGTTGGAAAATCCCTCTTTTAATTAAGTGAAAAATTGAAAGCAAAGAATCCTGATTTCTTTGCATTACTATCAAAAGACATAAAATAGATTAAAACTCAGAATTATTAGAGCTCTCTTATCCTAAGATTTTTCCTTCCTTTAGAAGAAAACATTTTTCCATCTGATTTATGTAATAGTTAACCAACCTAATTGCTTTTATTTTGTACAGACAAGATCTTTACTGGGTGTATTTGAAGAAGATGCTACAGCTATTTCCAACTATATGAACCAGTTGTATCAAGCTATGCATCGGATTTATGATGCACAGGTAAAAAGCTGAAAGCTGATTCAATGCTTTTTAAAAATGAATCTTTAAGCCTCTAAGGACAGAGATGGCATTATTTGTTTACTGGTGCCCAGCCCTGTCCCAGGCTCATAGTAAAAATTATTGTTGAATGGATGAATGACCGTGAACTATTTTGTAATACAGAACTGCAGTTCAATTACTAGTGTATAGTTTGTAACACTACAAAGTGATGAAGATTGAAGCATGTGCCCCTTTCCCCAAACACAGTTAAGGGCTTTCTTAATGAAACTCATTGGTAATGGGGCTTAGCCTAAGATTTGACTGAAAACCTTGTGTTGTCACCAGTCATGTTTTAATCGTACAGAATACTTTTTCTTTTTGAGTAGAGGATTTGAAAGTCGTTTATCTCTGTCTAGTTAGAAGATGATAATAAAAATTAGATGTCACTCTAGGGTAGTGAGAAATTAATTTAAGAAGAAGATGACTAGATATTTTTGTTGACTAGGCATAAGATTGGAGGCTATGTTTACATACCTTAATTATAAGCCTTAACAGCAACCTGAGTTCTATTGTAAACTCTTTGGGATTAATTAAGTATACAAGTGTCATTTCTTCTCATTTTCCCTTCTTTTGGGATTCACACTTTCTTTTTATGCTTAAAAGTTGCTGTGATAGTTTATGTTTTTTCCGTGGGATAGGTCTCTCAAGATTTGATTCTGACCATAGAGAGTAATTTATAAAAGAAAGGTTACTTTTGTCATTATATTCATCACTGAAAAAAAACTTTAAAAAATATTTCCTTCATATGGCTATGTTGCTATTTCTGTGACTAGGTCTGTTACATTTTGATCGTGTAGTATTAAGTGCATGGCTTAGTTTCAACATCCAGAGAGATAATCAGTCTTTAACGTAGAATCTCTTAAAATTTTGCAAAGATTATGTACAGTTTACTTGTAGCTTCAAAGCATTAAGAACTTAATGCATAATTTTTATTAGCTAAAAAAACACACACACCTGGAACACTGCTAAAATTCCTTGATGGTTTTGTTTTCATGGTTTGAGTTTCCCTTTAGTTCCCTTTCCAGTGATTTCATGAGGGGTTTAGAGAACGTTATACAGTATTTATGTTAAATGAGGACTAAAAGTGGCATAGGTATCTTCTACTAAAACTTTTCTCTTACTCAGTAATACTGTATTAATTTGAATGCTTATCTTTTCCCATAGAATGAATTAAGTGCAGCAACACACCTGACTTCAAAACTTTTAAAAGAATATGAAAAACAGGTATCATACATGAAAGTTTTAAAAATGTAATTTAAAATATGCATTTATATGATAATATCTGTATAGATAGAATTTCTCATCAAGAAGCCCAAACTTTTTTGAATTCACAGAAGGTAATTTTTATATGCCATTGAAATTTCATTATAGCCTTATGTCTAATTTTAATGATTTGATGTTAGACACAGAATTTACTTTACCTCTCTTTACAAATAAAGAAACTGAGGCTTGCTAAAGGTTACACAACTGGTTATTGGAGGAATTAAAGCTAAACCAAATCTCTGAACTCCTAGTATGGTGTGCATTCCCATATGCCACATTAATTGGTTATTAAGCAAACATCTAATGTTTACTAATGTGAGCTTCCACTATTTTATTAAAATGACGTTTTTAAAGCTTATTCAAAATTTTAGATGTTTTCTGAAGTTATTTTAAAATGTAAATTATAATGTCATTCCCTAAGAAATACAGCACTGGACCTCTTCCTCATCTCTGTTTCTTACTTTTCAGCGTTTTCCTTTGGGTGGTGATGATGAAGTTATGAGCTCTACTTTGCAACAATTTTCAAAAGTTATAGATGAGGTAAGTGCTTATTTTATTTTGTTTGATAAAGCAGTCTTATAATTAAGTTATCAAGTTTGGGTTTTATGGGGAACTTTTATGATAATATGAGTAAATCTCTATTATAAAAGATAGCTGTTTAAAGAAAGATCTTATTTTCACATCTTGGTGGCTATCTCATAAAGAAATACTTTGTCTGATTAAAACAAATTGTTTTCAAGGACTAAGCATATAGATGTGCTCTCTCTGCTCCCAGTCCCTGGGACATTCAGTCTTTCATGGTGTCATCTGATGTAGGCAGAGAGGAGGTGATCTGGGAGCTGAAGCTAGGCTCTTTGTGGTTTTTCCCTTTGCCATCACGCAACAGCTTACCATTCAGTCCACTAATCCTCCTATCCGGAACAGCCAATATCATTCCTTAATTTCTCTCACTAGTCATCAGGCCCCACTCCCACCCCCAAGAAAAGACCTCGATTCTAGGAGGAAGAAAGCTGGTGAGACATATTTGGAGATCTGCTGTTCTCTGCTAGTGCAGTGAAATCACTTCACATGAGCCATTAGATCAGTCTTTTCTAGTCTCTTATATAGAAAAGCAATTTTTTGAAATATTTCAGTAACTCATTATAGCGAAGTATTGTCACAGATCGATATACAGAAATATTTACAGGGAATGGAGTTTTTTAAATTGTGGTAAAATATACATAATGTAAAATTTACTCCTAATAACATTAGTTCAGACACAGTGTTGTGCAGCTTTACCACTGATGTGCCAGAGCGTTTTCTTCATCATCCCAAAGGAAACCCTGTGCCCATTAAGCAGTCATTCCCCACCCCTCCCCAGTCCCTCAGCTCCTGGCAACTACAAACCTGCTTTCTGTCTGCATGGATATGGCTGTTTTGCCTATTTCAGATAAATGGGCTCATACAATCTATGAATTTTTGTGTCCTGTCTTCTTTCAATTAGCAGAATGCTTTCAAGGTTCATCTGTGCTGTAGCATGTATAAGAGTTTCATTCCTTTTTTTTGGCTGAATTAAATTCCATTGTATGAATATACCACATTTTATTTAGGCATTCATCAGTTGAGGGACATTTGGGTGGTTCTCTACCTTTTGGCTAATGTGACTAGTCCTGCTATGAACATTCATTTATAAGGTTTTTTGAGCACCAGTTTTCAGCTCTTTCCAATATATATCCATGGTAGATTATTGGGTCATATGGTAACTTTATGTTTAGTTTTTTTGAGGAACCACCAAATTGTTTTCCACAGCCACTGCACAATTTTACATCCTACCACTAATGCAGGAGGGTTCCAGTTTTTCTACATCCTCACTAACAATTGTTATTTTCATTTTTAAAAAATTATAGCCATCTAAGTTGGGTGTAAATTGGTATCATGGTAGTTTTTATGTGCATTTTCCTGATGACTAATGATGTTGAGCATATTTTCCTATGCTTACTGGCCATTTGTGTATCTTTGAAGAAGTGTGTACACTAGTCCCGCCGTTATCCTCAGGGGATATGTTCCCAAACCCCCAGTGGATGCCTGAAACTGCAGTAGTACTGCCCTATATATGCTATATTTTTTCCTATACAGACATACTTATGAAAAAGTTTAATTTAAAAATAAGGTATGGTAAGAGATCTGTAACAATAAAATAGAACAAATATAGAAATAAACTGTAGTAACAGTGTGTGAATGTGGTCTCTCTCAGAATATCTTTCTGTACTGCACTCACCCCTCACCCTTCTTGTGATAACATGAGGTGGTAAAATGCCTCATGATGAGAAGAAGTAAGATGAATGATGTAGTCATTGTCAAGTAACATTAGGCTACTAATGATCTTCTGATGACACATCAGAAGAAGGAAAATCAGCTCCTTGGCTGCAGTTGACTGTGGGTAACTGAAACCATGGAGCGCGAAACCGTGGATAAAAGGGAACTACTGTGTTCAGACCTTTGCCCATTTTAAAATTGGGTTTATCTAAATTACTGAATTTAGGAATTCTTGATTCTAGATAATACAAGTCCCTTATCAGATGTGCAATTGGCAAATATTTTCTTACATTCTTTGGGTTGTCTAATAGTATCCTTTGATGCTTGTGCTTTTGGTATTATATATAAGAAATCATTGTCAAATCCAAGGTTATCCAATTTTTTTTCTAAGAGTTTTAAATGGAATTAATTTTACTATATAGTATTTTGTACTACATCACATAATTTTTAGTGCTCTCTTATGTAAAATGTATTAACACCTTACTGGCTTAATTTATGTAACATTGGTTAAATATCCATATAGTTACTTATTTGGCCTTTTGGTCTTTCTTTTACCAGCTTAGCTCTTGTCATGCGGTGCTTTCAACACAACTTGCTGATGCCATGATGTTCCCCATTACCCAGTTTAAAGAAAGAGATCTGAAAGGTATTGAGGTCAAGCTAATGTTTCCTTTCCTTAGCTGTCAGAAAATCAATGCTTGTAAATTGCATATTACTCTCTCCCGTTTCTGACTACAGCTTTCCCACTTGTACTTCAGTCTCTAAACATTTATAGGCACTCTTGCTAGATGTTAAACCAGATACTGAGGAACACTGGTATGGAATACTGTGTCATCTCCCTAGAGGAAGCCTAGAGAAGGAGATGGGTAAACAGATAATTACAATACCTTGTCTCCTATAATGAGTAAGCTGCTGTCTGGACTCAGGATGGTGTCAGAAAGGCTTCACAAAGGATGTGGCATGAGCGCTGATAAAGAACAATCTGCCAGGAGAAGGGTCATTGTTCTATTAGAGGGACTAGAAGACACAAAGATAAGAGTGGTAGAAATACATGGCTTGTTTTGAGAATAGTTGGGAAATTCAGTGTGGCTGCAGTGTTGTATGTGTTGGGACCTGCCAGGAGACAAATGTGGAACTAGGTTAGTTGAACCGAGATCATGCTAAAAATGAGAGAAGCCGGTAGAGGTCTTTAAGAAGTAGAGAGACACAATCCCTTTGTTTCTGGAGGATGGAAGAGAGGATTTGGTGTCCAGGACAATGGGTTAGGGAGTTACGAGAGTGCACTGAGTTGAGACCAAGGCCTGAACTGAGACAGTGGCATGTGAGATGGAGGTGTGTTTATGGGCTGGAGAGGAGAAAGCAGGGAGGACATCTAGCAACCCATGACGAAGTAGTTTTCAGTGGTTTATTTTTTTCCCCTTTTAGGATTACTTGGCTATAAAATGAGTTTCATAGGATTGGCTCTGCTTTCTCATAATTTACAATTTCAGACAGTCATACAGACTAATTTACAAAATATGTAGGTAGAATTAAACCTTGAGCCTACTGTTTACCAGTGGATGCTAAAGTGTTTAAATTATATATAGAATAAAGGCAAATGTATTTTAGAGATGGAGTTAATATTTATTGTGGTGATCCTCAGGATGATTATTTCCAAGGTCAAGAAATAAGGTCTCCTTTCTCAGTCTAAGGGAACTGACTGTTATGTTAACAATAAAATGTTCTTTGTTTCTTATTCAGCATTTGAACTTATTAGTACAGTCAGTATAAAAAAATGAATTAAGAATATGGATTCTGGTACAAAGTCAGAATATTTGCATATCTTAGAATATGCAGTGGTTTTAAAATTTTGTTTTTGTATCATATTACTAATTTGTGGCAAAAAGATTTTCTGTTGGTGTAACTGTTGATAATGAAAGTAAATGTTCCATAGACTAACTGAAAACTTAGAAAAACTCTTTTACTTTGAATTTTGAAATATGAAATATTATTTGTAGTTTTGGTTGTAGCTTAAATGGCAGTTACTATTTTCTAAACAAAATTTGAGATATTTCATAAATTTGCTAAATTGAAACTATTCTTGAACTTTTCCAGAAATACTGACATTAAAGGAAGTGTTTCAGATTGCTAGTAACGGTAAGCTCAGAATACTTTCTGTAGTTCTTTTCTTATATTCCCCCATGTTTACTTTTTTATTCAAGTATAGTTTATATACAATATTATATTGGTTTCAGATGAACTTGGTGATCCATCAATTATATACATTATTAAATGCTGACCATAAGTGTAGTTACTGTCACCGTACAAAGATATGACAGCATTGTGAGCTATATTCCCTATGCTGCACTTCCATCCCTATGACAAAATGATTTTATAATTTGAAGTTTGTACCTCTTTATCTCCTTCACCTATTTTACTGTTCTCCCACCCACATGCTAACAACCATCTGCTCTCTGTTTATAAGTCTATTTATGTTTAGTTTGTTCATTTGTTTTTTTATATATGACATATCAGTGTAAGCATATGGTACTTGTCTTTCTTTGCCTGGCTTATTTCACTTTTCGTAACACCCTCTAGGTCCAACCATATTGCAAGTGTCAAACGTCAGTCTTTTTTATGGCTGAATAATATTCCATTGCATATATGTATCACTTCTTCTTTATCCATCAATGGACACTTCAGTTGCTTCCATATCTTAGCTAATAATATAAATAATTCTGCAGTAAGTATAGGGGTTCATATAACTTTCTGAATTAGTGGTTTTGTTTTTGTTGGGTAAATTCCCAGGAATGGAATTGCTGGGTTGTATGGTGTATTTTTCTTTTCAGTGTTTTGAGAAATCTCCATACTGCTTTTTACAATGACTGGACCAATTTACATTCCCACCAATGGTGTAGGAGGATTTTCTTTTCTCCACATCCTCCCCTATTCTTGTTATTTCTTGTCTTTTGGATAGTAGCCATTCTGACTGGTGTGACGTGATACCTCATTGTGGTTTTGGTTTGCATTTCCCTGATTAGTGATGTCAGTGTCTTTTCATGTGCCTGTTGGTCATCTGTATTGGATGCCCAGTTTTTAATTGGACTATTTGTCTTTTTGGTGTTGAGTTGTAGGAGTTCTTTATATTTTGGATATTAGCCCTTATCATATGTATTGTTTGCAAACGTATTCTCCCATAGAGTAGGTTGCCTTTTTGTTGAGTTTCTTTTGCTGTGCAGAAGCTTTTTAGTTTGATGTCCCATTTGTCTACTTTTGCTTTTGTTTCCCTTGCCTAGGAGACATATCCAGAAAGAAATTACTAATGCCAATGCTGACGTTCAGGAGATTCCTGCCTGTTTTCTCCTAAGAGTTTTTATGGTTTCATGTCTTACATTTAGGTCTTTAGTCCATTTTGAGCTTATTTTTGTGTATGGTGTTAGACAGTGATCCAGTTTCATTCTCTTGCATGTAGCTGTCCAGTTTTCCCAACATCATTTATTGAAGAGACTGTCTTTTCCGCATTGTATATTCTTGCCTCCTTTGTCATGTATTAATTGACTGTATGTGCATGGGTTTATTTCTAGGCGCTCTATTCTCTTCCACTGGTCTGTGTATCTGTTCTTGTGCCAGCATCATACTCTTTTAATCACTGTAGCTTTGTAGTAAAGCTTGAAATCACGGAGCGTGATACTCCCAGTTTTGTTCTTTCTCAAGATTGCTTTGACTATTTGGGGTCTTTTGTGGTTCCCTACAAATTTTAGGATTCATTACTCTAATTAAGTGAAAAATGCCATTGGTATTTTAATAGGAATTGCATTGAATTTGTAGATTGCTTTTCAGATTATGGCCACTTTGACAATATTAATTCTTCCTATTTGTGAGTGTGGAATATTTTTCCATTTACTTTTGTCTTCTTCAATTTCTTTCAAATGTTTTTTCAGCATATGTTGAGATGAGTGATGCATTTCTTTATTAACAAAAATCTGTGGCCAGATTATATATAATAATTTTTAAAAATTAAAAGATGTTTTTACCAATTTAATAAATAGAAACATACTTTAGGGGAAATTTGTGGTAAACATTTAGGTGATCATATGGGAGGGAATTCTTACTTTGCTTTAGTACATTTGTTGAAAAATACACACATGAAGACCTTTTAAAGCATTTATAAGTTTTGCAAAGTACTGTTGTATTGTTAATAGTTGTCTCTGTTTTTTAGATCATGACGCTGCAATTAACAGATATAGCCGATTGTCCAAAAAAAGAGAAAATGACAAGGTGTGATAAATACTTACTCTGTGGGTATCACAATCAAAAACTGTCCATGAAGGGGTCTGGTTTTCCTGCTTAAGAATAGTAGCCAACAGTTACTTCGTATGTTTTGCTCTGTTGCCTTTAGTTTATTCTTGTAGTTGTTTCAGAGCCTTTCTGACAGATGAATTGTCCCTTTAAACAAAGTATTTTTCTTTCGAGAAGATTTTATAAATATAACTTCTGAAAACGTTAGTTCATGCCCAGTATATAGTACTTGCTCCTTTTGCTTTGTATTTTGATGACACTGTATTTGTTTTGTGTTTATTTGACCATGTATATATTTAAACTTACAATAAATACATGGTCTTCTGAGATCAGTGGTTAAAAAGTTGAATTGTTGCATACCTAACAATGAAATTCTGCTGTGAGAACCATCTCAATTCCAGGGAATGAAGACACACACACACACACACAGGCACAACATGCACACTTGAAGGAGTGAAATCCAGAAATATTAGGCTGTGTTTGAGGAGAAATGCATTTGAGTAAAGAACAAAGAGCAGAATGTAACAAGGTCATCTGGATGCATCTTAAGATTATTGCTCTCTCAGCGTCTACTCCAAGGCTTGATGAGTGGCCTCCGCCAGATGTCGGGGTGGAGTGGCCTCTGGGCCTGGGAGTTGGTGTCTGCAGCCTTGGCAGCAGCTGCTTATAAGGACACAGTGACATCGCCGGTCTGGGATTGGGGGAGGGTATTCCTGGAAGAAAAACAGCCTTTGCAGAAGCACATGGTAGAGTCTGGGGAGTGTAGAGGTTATGAGTACCAGCTCCGGAGTCAGATTGCTTGAGGACAAATCTCAGCTTTGCCATTTATTTGCCTGAGGTCCCACACTAGTTACTTAATTTCAAGCCTTTATTTCATGTTGTGAAGATGAAATGAGGCAATGCATGCAGAGTAACTGGCTTACAGCAAGTTTTCATTAAATTCCAGCAATAATTATTGTGAAAATGGAGTGTTTTATGGAGCATTGGATGTATTTGGGGAGGTGTGGCAGACATGACAAGAAATAAATAATTGGGGCCAGATTACTGTGCTGATGGCTTTGAAATTTGTGTTAGAGGGACTGGGCAGCCACCAAAGGACTCTAAGTAGTTGAGTAATACTGCAGTTTTATTACAGAATAAAAATATTAATGTAAATGTGATGGAGACAAGACTAAAGCAATCCAGTGAAAAGGTATCATTGGAATAATTTGCAAAAACATTAAGAGAATCTCAGCTAATGAAATGGAATGTTATATTAATGAAATAAAATGAAATGTTAATGCAAGTGGGGAGGAAGGAATACTTTTGGAAAATATTTCATAAGTAGAATGGATAAGACATGGTAGGAGGAAGAATAAAAAATGAGTCCTAGAATTCTTGGATGATGGGCTGGATCTTGAAATAACTAAAAGAGCTAAGAAACAAAGAGAGGAGCAGGTTTTGTGGGAAAGATACTGTTTCCAGCACATTCTCACTCTCTCTCTCACACAGACACACGCACACCAAGAACCCAGATGGAGATGTGTTTCCTCTGACACTTTGGAGAATGAAAGGCAGGAGATAAAAATTTGGGAGTCATTGGTGTATTGGAGAGTTCTTGGTGCTTGATTTGGTATTCTAAGGAAAGCAAGAATAGGGAAGTCTATGCATATTACATAGTAGTGGTTCAATAAATACTTGTCTGAATAGAAGAACTCAGGGGAACATACATATCTAAGTGTGGGTGAGAAGGAAAACAAGCAAGTATGAGAGAAGGAACAGGAGGGGGAGAACCAGGAGGAGTGACGAAGATCAGATTTACAGTTAATTCCAAACAATTGTCTGCCTTTCCCCTATGTTGCAGACTTCCTCTGCCATGCTCAGTTTAGTCATTGTACCATTCTTAGCTATTAGCAGAGTTTTCCTCTTAATGTGCATTTTTAAAATGAAGTGGTTGGTAGTAAAACAGGAAAACTACCTCAGCCAATATTTTGCAGGATTCCTAAGATCTCAGAAAACCAGAAAGCTATGCACCAAGTCCTGGGGATGCCCTTTTTCTTTTGGTAGGCTCTTCCCCACAGCCACTACTGAAGATAATTTAAAATTAAATTAATAACATTTATTTTACTTTTCATTCCAAGGTGAAGTATGAAGTAACAGAGGACGTCTACACTTCAAGAAAAAAGCAACACCAGACCATGATGCATTATTTTTGTGCATTAAATACTCTTCAGTACAAAAAGAAAATAGCATTATTAGAACCTCTACTTGGATACATGCAAGCTCAGGTGAATACTGTACTGTTTTTAGATTATAACTGTCCTAAAAACTTTATATTAAGTTTGATATTTATATTAAATATAAGGGTATTACAAACTAAGATCAAAACACTCATTTGTGTCTGTGTTTTAAAAACTAATTAAAAAATGTCATCAGAGTGCTATTTTAAGGAAGTTAGGGAGAATGGTTTTCCTTGCAAATGAAGATTTCAAGTATTTTAGGGTAAATAAAACCACTTACCTTATATTTAGCCCTTGTCCATCACAGTTGGAGACAAAGCGAAATGACTTCTGGAGTTGCTTCTATTGCTGGAGCTTCTCCTCACGGCTGCTTCATACTAGATCTGAAAGAGAATGGACAAGTTAGTTTATCTCCTGTTCCTTGCAGAATTCTTGAATTAAAAATAATAGAACCACAATGTCCCAGGAGGTGTGTATCAGGAAGGAGGCTAGAAAATTAAATCTGAGTCATATTGGGCAGCCACTTAAAAAAGGGGTTTAAAGATATCTGAATACTCCTTCAAACATGAGTGCTTATTATTCAAGATATAAAACATTTATCTTAATAGTAAACATGAAATATTTATCCATATAACTTACTTTAAGTTTTTTTAAAAATTTGTTTTTCCAATTTTTATAAATTACTTACGATGTACACGTATTGATCTATAAAAGTGTGTAGAGACATTTGTCTAGCTCCGTCAGTGGCTCCATGCCCAGTAGAAGTCCTTATATACTGCAGCCTATTTTTACACAAATGGGAATGGTCCTTTTTTATTTAAGCATGTATCTTGGAGGCTGTCTATATGATTCACTTGAAGTATTTATGTGTCTGCTTTTGTTGTTCAATTTTCCACCCCCACCCCGTCTTGCCCAGATAAATTTCTTTAAGATGGGTTCTGAAAATCTCAGTGAACAACTGGAAGAATTCTTAACTAATATTGGGACAAGTGTACAGAAGTAAGTTATTTTCTTCCTTAAAATTGAAAGTGAAGTTACAAGAATAAGTTAACAGCTAAATGCCATATTTAACTGTATTTACCATTTAGTTTCCTAAGGGGTCCTTTTCCCTGCCTTGAGAGTGTTCTCCTGTGGCTCACAGATGCTTCTGGGTTTTTTCTCCATCTTTTCCACAGGGTCTGAACGGTAATGTTCAGAAGGGTCAAATCTGATGCTATTTTAGTGATTCTAAACTATGTTTTATGTTTGGATATAACAGACACAATAGTAATTATCCTTATGTGAGTCATCTTCATAATTATCTGAATTGTGGAAGAATGGATGGGGAATTATTTTTTAAAAATCTTGCTTTCCAAGCCATGAAACCTTACAGAGAGAAAGCAGGTCTTTAGATTCAGAAGTCTGAGCAGTGATGGGGTCACCTTGGGGTTTGGATGGAGATGAAAATGACTGTTGTTTTAAAAGCACAGGACAGTGAGGCATTCAATGTTCCTTCTTTAGTTTTTGAATTTAGTATTGTTTCCCAAAAATCTAAATTTCAAATAAGATGTAAAGCTGTTTTCATGAAGTGCTCATGTTACTTTGACCACTCTAAGAAAATACATACAGAATCCACAGATACATGTTTTTGGTAAGGAGTTCTTTGTGTAGTTGGTAGTCAATCTGTTGTCTGTGTTAGTGTTCGCAGGGAAATGGACAGTGATGTGGAGACCATGCAGCAGACAATAGAGGACTTGGAAATAGCCAGTGACCCTTTGTATCTGCCTGACCCAGATCCCATGAAATTTCCTGTTAATCGAAACTTAACCCGAAAGGCCGGATACCTGAATGCTAGGAAGTAAGAAAACTGTTGCTACTTTTGTATGTTGTTTATCATCCAAGGTATTTGCAAGCAAATAGAGTTTATAATGGGTAACATTGCCAAACTGTTTTGGTTTAACTGAGGGCAGTCTTTTTAGGTAGTGTTATCTAACATAACATATGAAAGCTGTGAAATATCATTTCTCTTACTGTGTATGTAATTTATACCATAAACTCTAATTTTTAACTGAAAATGGGAGAAAGCAAGTCAATCCTATGAGTAAAATAAGTGCTCATTTTGAGTATTCCCTCAGAACTGTATTTTATGGGACATCATTATAACAGCTGTAATTTGGTAATTTCCAGCCTTGTTTCTTTGTGACATGGTTTATCTTGTTTCTGAGTTACTATTTCAGGTGTGTCATTATTAAAGAGTGAATGTACTTTCTTCATTTAGTAAAACAGGCTTGGTGTCATCTACCTGGGACAGACAGTTTTACTTCACGCAGGGCGGAAACTTAATGAGTCAGGCCCGTGGAGACGTAGCAGGAGGCCTGGCCATGGACATAGACAACTGTTCAGTAATGGCTGTGGACTGTGAAGACAGGCGATACTGTTTTCAGATCACCTCTTTTGATGGAAAAAAGTTAGTATATTTTCCTACTATTAGTAAAATCTATAATATTTAAACTACTGAAATGACAGATAGTTCCTTTTCATTCAGACATTTCATAGATATTTTAGGTTTATTATGTATTAAGATGATTTTCTTTTTAATCTTGTGGAAATCAGTTGATTTTTTTTTCTGATTTGGTTAAATGATGTCTTAATATTTTGAGGTTGTCAAGGCAAGGTCATATGGTAGAGACCTGTGACTTCATGCTAAGAGATTGGTCACTGAAAATCCTGCATGGTCTGGGGAAGAGCCCTAACTTTACAGTTAGGAAAATCAGATTCTGGATCCACTGCTTACTGTGTGGCCCTTCACAGTTTATATAACCTCTCTGAGCTTCTGTTTTTCTACATGTAAAATGGGGGGATTTATAATCCCTACTGTGTAAATTGTTACAAAGAATAGAAATCTAACATATGTAATGCGCCAAGCATGTGGTAGGTGTTAACAATAATGGTTTTTAAATTTTTTTAAATTGAAATACAGTTGATACACAATATTACTAGTTTCAGATGTACAACAGTGATTTGACAATTATATGTATTACTAAATGCTAAGATAAGTATAGTTACCATCTGTCAACAAAGAAAGAAATTTAAATATTAGTGGCTATATTCTCTTTGCTGTACTTACATCCCCGTGACTAATTTATTTTATGATTTGAAGTTTGTACCTCTTTATCCCATTCACCTATTTTACCCATAACCCCACTCCATTCCCCTATGAAACCAGCAGTAGATTCTGCAAGTAAGTAAAATCTTATGGTATTTGTCTTTCCCAGTCTGACTTACTCCACTTAGCATATTGCCCTCTAGGTCCATCCATGTTGTTGCAAGAGGCAATATTTCATTCTTTTTTCTGGCTGAGTAATGTTCCATTGTTACATACCACATCTTTACTCCTCTACTGATGGACACCTCGGTTGCTTCTGTATTTTGGCTGTTGCAAATAACGTTGCAGTAAACATAAGGGTGCATATATCTTTTTGAATTATGATTTTGTTTCCTTCAGGTATATTCCTAGTAGTGGAATTGCTGGGTCATATGGTATTTCTATTCTGAGTTTTTTTTTTTTTTTTTTTTTTTTTTTTGAGAGGGCATCTCTCATATTTATTGATCAAATGGTTGTTAACAACAATAAAATTCAGTATAGGGGGGTCAATGCTCAATGTACAATCATTAATCCATCTCAAGCCTAATTCTCGTCAGTCTCCAATCTTCTGAAGCATAACGAACAAGTTCTTACATGGTGAACGAATTCTTACAGAGTGAATAAATTCTTACATGGTGAACAGTACAAGGGCAGTCATATTCTGAGTTTTTTGAGAAACCTTGATACTGCTCTCTATACTGGCTGCACCAATATCCATTCCCACCAACAGTGTATGAGGGTTCCCTTTTCTCTTGCCATCACTTATTTGTTGTGTGTTTTTTTAATTAGCCCATGATGTTATTTTTAAATGTTAATATTTCTGATCAAATTACTCAGTCCACTAATATTTATATGCCATTTTAAAAAAACTTCTATGACCTTTGCATTAATTGAGAATCCATGGAGTACCCTTTAGAACAAATTTTTGAAAAGCACAGAAAAATACAGAAATGAGTACTGAAAAAAGGCTGTGACTTTACTAACCAGAAGCCACAATTAATTTTTTGGTCTACTGCCTTACAGGTTCTATTCTAGGTACATTTTTAAAATAGTTGAGGAACTTCCATATATATAATTTGGACGTGCATCCACTTCCTCAAACATCTCATAATAGCTACATTATAACCCATCTATGAATGTACACCAGAATGTTTTTCCTAATGATATTTAAGTTACCTGCAGGTTTTTCTGTACTTAATTGAAATACTGTTTTGGATCTTTCTCATTGTTCAGTAGTAGCTTCTGGGTTCCTTAAAAATCATTTTCCTTCTTTATATATGTTAAGATGTTAGGGCTCACTATCTCTTATCAAAATGGTTTTTAATTTCAAATTCCATAATTATATGATGAATGCCCATTGCTGTGTCAGTAATCTTGCTAGATGTTGGGAGTCTCTGTTCATTTGTCAAAATTACCAAATTGTTAATAAGTTACTACACGTACCTATATTTAATTTTCAGGTTTTTGATAATGTATAACATGATTTTTCCATTCAAATTCCTGATGTGATTAAAAATTAGTAAAGAACTATTTCTTTCTCTAACTTTTAAAATATTCACATTTACAGACAAGCTAAATATCCCTGTTGGTGATTAATATATTAAAAATTTTGTCTAAATGTATTCCAGGAGAAAAAATAATGAAGTAAAATTAGTGTTTTCTATAAGGATCACTGATTTGTATTTCAAATGTATATGGTGTCAAAAGTTGAAATGTACTGTCTTGGATGCGGGATACCTTCGCTTGTGAGAATGAGCACCTGTTTCTGTTTTGGTGTATCTTTGCATATACGGGTTGGTTGTGTATTTGGGGTTTTTGTTTTTTTGATACTGATTGGTTTTATATGTGGTTGCCAAGATAAATTTTCTCAGATCATGTTGAAAATACGTTTTTTTAAAAGTTGAGGGTCAATTTTTTTTTTCCAGATCTTCAATATTGCAAGCAGAGAGTAAAAAGGACCATGAAGAGGTAAAATTTCATCTAGTTAATTTCTTCAGTAGCATCTTAAGATACTTTTCTGATAACAAAACACATATTAATATGTTCATTATAGACATAAAATCCTACTTAATTAAAATGTCTTTTTCATAAAAGTCTGTTGTTCCTCAAGCAACATTCTTAAGTTTCACACAAAATTTTATACCAGAACCTGTGAAGAGACCTTAGAGATCACCTCCCTGCTGTCTTTTTAAAGGCTCAAAATTCAGAAATGACCTTGTGACTGTTACTTTTTGGCAGGCTGTTAGTGTCATGAGGTGACAGTTTAATTTATTCTCTTCTCTCACTAACTCTCTGCAAAGTATTTGCTGTATTAAGAACACAGTGGCAGCAGATATAGCGTGGCAGGCAGGAAGCAGCTGAAGTGTAAAACCATGGGGAAATGAAAGACAGAAAAACAAAAATTTGGGAGTGTCTGTTCTTGCTCACGAATCTCTTGTTTTTGGCTCCGTTTTTACTTCTAGTATACCAAATATGGAAGGTAAGTTACTACCAAGAACTGACACTTCAAAAACTTTGTCTGGAAAAATACTCTTCAATGAAAATAGAGGTTGATTTTGAGCTCTTTTATATGGTATTATAATTGTGTTTGTACCAGACAAGGTTAGAAATTATGTAGAGATCTACCTTTATTTATATCTTGTGGAAAAGAATAGGTACTAAAACTTGCTTTTGGTTTGCAAGGAACCCATGTCTGTTCTGTGCAGTGTTTACCAAAAAGAACATTAGTTTAGTGAGGCTCGTCAGGTGCTGAGATCCTTAAAAGAGTGAAACAGATGTGGGGCAGAGAGTGTTTTCTGTTAATTGTTTATAAACTCAAAAGAAGGGAAGTATGTAAAGTACAGTCACCAGGAATATATTTAGCGCTTAACATTTTTGCATTAGTATTAATGATACCTGACAGTTTGGTGGAGATTAAAGGGGAACTGATATTTAAAGAAATAGAGACTATTATAATTTAACATGATTGTAGTATTTTTTATTTCCTTGTAGGGATTTAAAAGTAATCTGTTCAGTGTGCTTTTATACCTTCAAATATTATACATATATATGTTTACGTGCATAGGAAGGTATTTGTAAGAGATTATATGTTACTTGTAATGAAACTTCTATTTTGGTTAAATATTGAACATTCTTTCAGAAGAGAAGCATTGTAGATAAAAATACTAATCATATTTTTCTGTTTTTCCTCTTGCAGTGGATCTGTACAATAAATAACATATCTAAACAAATATATTTAAGTGAAAACCCAGAGGTAATACTTTCATTTTATAGTATCCAGATCTAGCAAAATTGAAGAGCTCTATGGCTTATATAGCTTTTAATTCAGAGTCTCAAGTTCTGTAACCTTTAAAGCTACTCAAATTAAATGTATCATGTGTATGAGTATATCTGGTCCTTCTGGAACAGTTATTTCAAAAGGTATTGAAATCAGTCAATAAATATTTAATGGGGCTCAACTTTTGTGTTTAGTGCCCATGGAGAAGGGAGATACAGAAGAAAAGCCATGGCCTATGCCCCCCAGGAGCCTATGTGTATGGGAAGACAAAATTAAAACTTTAACATTTTATATAAAATAATATATATATAATTGAAAGTGTATGGTGATGACTAAAAGCTTAAGGTTTGAGAATGTTGAGATGAGTGTGGATCAGTTATAGAGGAAACTGTAGATGGGAGATGGTAGAAATGTGAGCTGTCCATGTTTTGAGAAAAGAGAAGACACTGCAGACAATAAAAAAATGAAAGCACAAATGTAGAAATAGTATGCATCTGTTTGTTTATGAAACTAATAGTGTAGCTGAAGTTGAAGGTTCTTGCTGGAGAATAGAAAACTGAAATGTGCATACAGATCACCTGGGGATCTTGTTAAAGTGCATATTACATTTCAGCAGGTCTGGAGTGGGGCTGAACTCCCATTGTGCCCATTACACTTTGAGTAGAAGGGTATCAAACCAGGTGAACTCAGCAGTGTAGGCATAGCCATAGGTGCAGTCCAAACATATAGGCAGAACCAAGGGTGCAGAGAACTTTGGAAGGAACCAGTGGGCCCATACGGCAGGGTAGTTGGGAAAAGACTTGGTTTAGGACAGGAGCTGCCTGACCTCTGATGGGGCCCAGGCATGCTATGAATCCGGCAGCCTCCCAGGGCTGTGCAGGGCTGAGATTTCAGTGGAAGCAGCGTTAATTTTTCTAGGAAGCCCTCACCCTTCTAAGTCTTCAAACTGTTGTATGACTAGACAGGATTGTCTGGAGGCATGTAGAAGGCTATTATAACTCAGGCATGAATTAAGGGTCTAAACAGGGTCTGAACTGAGTGAAGAGAGAATAAACAATGAATCATAGAAACAGGTAAAAAGAATTTGATGAGTTAGTAACTGACAAATGTAAAGTATGAACTAAACAAAAAGATGACTTTCAGGTTTTAAGCCCAAGTGAAGGGAAGAAAAATTTGGAAGATTTCTGTTTTTATGACAATGGCTGTGAGGTGCCTGGGCAGACATGCACAATTTAGATGTCTAGGGATAAGTTTTGAACCAAAGAAAATCTCATGACCTCCCAAATATGAGCGACTTCTGTTGTTTAATCAATTTAGGAGTTTAATCTGAGAATATCAGTATTGGTTTTGGTAACTTGTTCTCCTACCAGTCTAGCTTTTCATTTCTGTTATCTTGGGAGCAACAAAAAATTAAAATGCAAATTATATGACTCGTTAATACCTAGGGAATACATTGGGAATACAGTGATGAATTAGAACAATTCAGGCTTATTGTACTTTCTTACCAATCATCAGAACTAAGTTTTAATCTTTCCCAGATTATCCAGAATTATTTTCTGTATTGAGAGAAGAAATTTTGATCAATTTTGATATTTTTGCTGACTGTAAGACATGGACATGCAAAAATGTTTGGTGACTTAATTTCTCTAATGTAAATACCATTTTATGTAACCACTATTTTAAGTAGAACATTAAGTTTAAAAATATTCTGATGGAAAGCTTTCTTTCAAATTTTGATCTGAAAATATCCATAACTTTATAAATTAACATGAAGGTATTTCTGAGCATAAATATATTCTGGAAAATTATGAAAACTTCAGCATATTTATAAAATATTCTAATATTCTATGACTATTTCCTACTACTTCCAAATTTATTTAGTAAATGTATTGAGTGCCTATATGCTAGGCACCCTGCCAGGTACTAGCACTACAAGCCTTAATCCAAAAAAATCTGGTAGTTAAAATTTTAAAGAAAAAACTATATCCTACTAATATGTATAGTAGTAGGAAAAAAATCGATTTTTTCCCCCTAATCTACAGGAAAAGGAAACTTAAGTTATAATGTTCTGATGTTCACTATGAATGTTAAGAAAATGTGGAATTACCTTAGTAACTCCAGTTTGCATTTTAGTGTAACTCAAGAACATTCTGGCAACTCAGGCAGGTGTATTCAAACTTTTGGTGTTCTTGCTTTACTAATACTAGTCCTTTAAAAACAAAATAGGAAATTGCTGCACGAGTAAATCAATCAGCTTTGGAAGCTGTCACTCCTTCCCCATCTTTCCAGCAGAGGCATGAGAGCCTGCGGCCAACAGGGTGAGTTGCCAGACTGTGAGCTATTTAAAGAACTATTTGGGCTACTGGAAGTGTCAGCGCACACTTGGATTTTAGCAGTGCTACTTAACTTTCGTATGAAATAATTCTCCCAACAACATAGTGTATTTTCAAATTGGTGAATTTACCAGCAAGAGTGCTAAATAATTCCACTGTTATCTTTAGATTGAGGTGATTTAAGTTTTTGAATATAATAATTGTAAAGAAATAAGTCTTAAGTCTCTTGTTAAATAAGTAGCTATAATTTGGGATTGTGTTTATTGAAATTTGTCTTACTCTTAAGTGTTCAATTCCCAAAGACAAAACTAAATGCAATGCCTTTGTTTTCTTCCGTGCTTAGACAATCTCGGCCACCGACAGCTAGAACTAGCAGCTCGGGATCCTTAGGATCTGAGTCCACAAACCTGGCTGCCTTGTCTCTAGATTCCCTTGTTGCCCCAGACACCCCAATACAGTTTGACATCATTTCTCCCGTGTGTGAAGATCAGCCTGGCCAGGCAAAAGCCTCTGGTCAGGGAGGCAGGTGAGTGATAGGCACCACAGGGCCATCGTGCAGTGGTCTGTAAGGTTTAAGATTCTGTTTCTGCAACTGAGTCTCTCTCAGTATGTACATCAGCTATATTGTACTTTTCCTTAATTGTTTAACATCATTTTGATAGTTGGGGAAGAGTTATACAGGTTTTTCTCTTTGTTTTCTACCTCAAAGATAACTTCGTGTTAAAGATATTTAATTCTGCATCACTTAGCAGATCTACTTCTTAGGTATTTGCTCTTAAAATTGTAGAAGAAAGTTAACAATTCTGTTTTTAGGTCATGACAATATTTTTTAAATTCTTGAGACTAATGTGCTATAGGCTTATTAGAAAATACTATCTTGTGTCAGAATAAATTCCAGGAAGGCACTAAAACATGCTATGAATTATTAATGAATCATCTTTGTTTATAAAATGAGAAATATCCATGTCAAAGCAGTTAAAATTTGGTTGTAGATGAGGGAAATGTAACTTAAGGCAAGTCATTAGCAGGTTGGGCACCAAATAATGTATCTTTACATGGTCTTGACCAAGAAAAAGTAATGTACATTTGATCACAGAAATATACTTAGCATTTGATATAATAGGTCAGACATGTATTAAGGACATCAATTTCATGTCCTTAATGGCATGTTATCTTAATGGCAGTGTTATTTTAGAACCACTTAGCTCTCTACTTACTAAGCCTACTTTGGATTATACTTCTCTCCTTTCATCTTGGGTGTGCCAAGAGCCATGCACACCGAGGAGGGAGGCAGCTTTCATCTCTAGTTAGCTTTTTTCCTTGCATCCTGGTCTGTATGTCTTGACAAATACAAGTTTACAAGTAGAAAAACATTCAAATTATAATTTACTTGTGACCTGTACTTAGAGAACCTAAAAAGTTTTCACAGTTCCAGGACATGCTGGGCATTTTTCTAACGTAGGTAAAATCAAAGCTAAATCAGGTGTTCCTCTGTTGTGGTTTATATACATACATTCAAGCATTTCTGCAACATGGGTTATGATGTTGATTTGTGTACGTGGGTGGGGGGGAGGCTGAACTCTAACCATTTGCATTTTCTAAAATGTGGCAACTTTGAGTTCAGCCTGTCAACTCAGTGTGAGGGCAGAGGCCTTAATCTAGGAAGTTGGTCATCAGTAGTGTTCCTAAGGTTTTGTGATGGTTAGTTTTTAATCTCTGGTTTCAGTGAATAAGATTCCTTCCATGTGGCTTATGGTGACTGACCACTGGTTCATAAATTACTATTTTTAAACTTTTCAGGCGTACAAATCCATTTGGAGAATCTGGAGGAGGCACAAAATCTGAAACTGAAGGTAAAACAATCCTGCAGGATTCTCATATTTTAGAAATTCTCTGCATTATACTGTGTAAACTTGTTTTCATTGGTTCTGCTGTCTGCCATTTTAATGATATCTTTATGCCACAGTCTTCTCTTTCTACTCATAGTACACTTATAGCAACAGAACTCAAGATTTCATTATTTACACAAACTTAGAGAATCATACTTTTGACCACATAGTCAAATTCTCAATGCATAAGATATCTTTTAAGCTTTTCCTAAGTTGATGTTTTCTTATACTGGCAAGCATAACTTTTTTTTTCCAGTAACTATTTATTTTGATATAATTTCAGAATTTTACAGAAAAGCTATAAGAATATTATAAGGAATTCTTTTTACTCAGCAGCACGAATTGTTGAAGCATAACGTTTTGCTATTTGAATTTGAGACCTTAATATTCCTATAACTTGAACACTAGTTAGGAGTTATTTCTAAAGACTTCTGCTAGGTTGAATTTTTCACTGGAAAATCTAAAAGGAGGCAGTGTGTTTTATTCTTAGGGAAAACAAATATGGGACTTAAAAATTCATAATGTACCTTGTTCTGTTGTAGATTCTATTCTTCATCAGTTATTTATTGTCAGATTCCTTGGTTCTATGGAAGTGAAATCAGATGACAATCCAGATGTTGTTTATGAAACAATGCGCCAAATCTTAGCTGCCCGGGCCATCCATAACATTTTCCGTATGACAGAATCCCATTTATTAGTCACTTGTGATTGTTTAAAGTAAGTAAGAACCTCTCTTTCAAAAAACTGTAGAAAAAAATGTTTATATAATTCAGGCTAATTAAAATTTGTTTTCCAAAATCTTATTTTAGGTTAATTGATCCACAAACACAAGTTACCAGGCTCACGGTGAGTTCTACGTGTTTAAAGCTTTAAGTTTTTTTGTGCATATACACATCGTACCTCTTTATAATAAATAGTCCTGATTCTAGATATTCAGATATAATAGTATCAGCTATGATTGATAGTTAGGCTGTTAGGATGAAGTCTATGGCCATCTCTCTGAAAAAAAGTTATAATTTAACATTTCATGTAATTTATAGTAGGAATTAAAAGGTGAACATGATTGAGTTTATAAATGTCTGTGTTGAAATAGCTCCAAGTATGTGCTCCTATTTATTTAATCATTTAATACATTTTGTTATTGACTTTGTAAAATGTGTTAAATGACTAATGGAAGAAATTCAGTTTTCAACAACCTCTTGCTCTGCCTGGCAATCCAAACCAATAATATTTTTTCTTGGATTATCATGCTGTTAAGAAAAAACATAAGCTCTAATATTGTATTTTTGATATTTTTATAACTTAAAGAGTTGGTCATATGTATAAGAGTGATGTTGCAATGCTTTGAATAATCTGTTTCTGATACTGTCTGGCAGTTTCCATTACCCAGTGTAGTTTTGTATGCTACACACCAGGAAAATAAGAGGCTTTTTGGATTTGTTCTTCGGATGTCAGGAGGGAGAAGTGAAAGTACTCTGTCATCAGTCTGCTATATATTTGAATCAAACAACGAGGGGGAAAAGGTACATAACTTTTCAAAATGTGTTTCTGTTATGAAATATGTATCATAATCAAAGATTTCTGGAAAAAAATTCCAGACCTTGCCTGAACTGAATTGCTTGAACAAAAAAAGCCCATTGCCCCGAAGAATGCTGAGCTGATGAGTTGGTCCTTCTAACTGCAGACCTGCATCTTCCTGGCTGGTACTTTGGCTTTACTAATTTATCCCAGGAATGCAGTGTATTCCAACCACCAACTATTTCTAGATGTCGTCAGCTTAGAGCAGCCATCAGCAGCTGCTTGCTTCATTCTCTGCAGACCTCACTTTATCAGTAATGAATCTGAGGTAACAGGAAGTGGGGTGCATGTACGAGGGGAGAGCCAGTGGTGTCAACTCATAGATGCTGAAGAAAATAAACATCTATGTTTTTTTTCTTCAGCATTGGTTTTAGGTTTTATTCCAGTCTTGGTTTTAGGGCTGGAACATTGTGAAATGAGCTTTTGTTAGAAGCAGTGTAAAATAACAAGTTGTAAAACTAGTCACAGCAGATGTGGATACTTGACATTATTACCTGGATGTGAGAACTGCCTGAGTTTTTTCCTTCTTTTCCCCTTTTAGATTTGTGATTCTGTTGGGCTGGCAAAACAGATAGCTTTGCATGCAGAACTGGTAAGAATCCAAAACACTTCATTGTCTAAGAATGGTCATTAAAGTGTAATACAAGATCTTTCAGATTAGCCAGTAAATAAAATAATTTGCTATGCAGGATTAACAGTAGGTTATATTATACAGAATTTGGATAAATGGCTAACATAGAATGTAAAAATAATTTGAAAAAGTTACAACAGTAGTATTAACAAGTCTAAACTTTAAAGTTCTTTCACATTTAATTGATGAGTTGTGTTCATCTGTTCTTCAGGATCGTAGGGCATCAGAAAAACAAAAAGAAATAGAGAGAGTAAAACAGAAGCAACAGAAAGAACTCAGTAAACAAAAACAAATTGAAAAGGTATGCAGTCCTCATGTGTAAGTCTTCTGATGAGATGTCTGTGAAGAGCTTCCTTAAATCAGCTTTGTGACTTTCAGATTTGAATTTCCAAAGGGAATCCTGCTTCTGCCTACCCTGCCCCTTGATGACCAGATGATTCCTAGCGTAGCAGGGAAGGATGACATCGTCTTCTGATAATGATGTTCACATATAGCTGTACTGACATGTAGGGTGACTTACTGTTTAGCAAACGTATTTGGGTCCAGGTTGTCTCTGTCAAAGCAGGTCTTTTGAGAGGCTATATGCATATATACTAAACTGCCATTGCTGAAAGCCCTAGTGGCCTCTAGGAATAAATATTTAATGTTACCAGGAGTATGGAAGCATTGTCCATCCAACAGGGGAATTTTAAACTAGAGAGATTTGAGAGCAAAATCTGGAGAATGCGTTAATCAGTGATTGATGTGACTGTAAGAGCCCATCACGGGCTATAGCAGAAGCAGGGGAAAAGAGGGGTGGCAGGGATACTTAAGGCAACAGGTCAGCGAGAATCTGCAGTGGATTGGCTATAGGGACCAAGGAGAGAGAAATGACAGGGATGGCACTGAAGTCAAGGCTTCCTTGACCGGTTAGGCCGAGGGAAGGTGACAGCTGGTTTAGAAAGATAACTTGTACAAAGACGGAGAAGAGGGCTGGGTAAGAGTGGAGATGTGGAGTGATCCGTTAAGAGCCTTTCACTGTAGCGCATAATGAGACAGTGATGCCCTGAAAGTGGTTGTTGGCCATAAAAATGGGGATGAAGATGAAGGAAATGCGGGCTTTTACAGGATTTCTAGAATGGTGCCCAAATCCATTACATTGGTTGGATGTAGTAAGTTTCCAGGATTACGCATACCTACTTACAGCGGAAGGACTGAAGTAGCTTTCAAATACGTATTTTAACTGCATAATTTTCCATTTGACTGCGAACAATTAACTCAGTTTCTTTTCATGTCTTTTCCCCTAGGACTTAGAAGAACAAAGCAGATTGATAGCTGCTTCCAGTAGACCAAACCAGGCCAGCAGTGAGGGGCAGTTTGTTGTCCTTAGCAGCAGCCAGTCCGAAGAGAGTGACCTGGGAGAAGAAGGAAGGAAGAGGGAGTCAGAAGCATAACTTACTTTGGCTTTTTGGTTGATATTTTCCCCCTTGGAATTTATTGACATATACTGTAGTGAAATGGCATAAGGTAACAACTGTGTTGAGATATCAAGGAGGAGACTGAAGTTTGTATTGCTTAACTTCATTTTTTAAAGAAAGATTGAACTTGATGACTTAGACTTGCATTGAATTTTATTCCTTAAAAGCGGTATACTACGCAGTAACATCAAATTCTACATGTCCAAAAGAAACCTGTTAATCTCCCTGAGGTAGACTGCTGGAGAATTATACTTGCTGAAGGCTTTTTTCCTCCAGATTGTGAACTTGTTATCCTGCATTATAACTGGCTGTGACCATAGAAAATCCTTTATTCTTCAGCTTCAGATATTCAGGCTATGACTGCCTTTCTTTCATTAGGAACATTTTGCCCACAGTGAGGAAGCATTTGAGAGAATCAGTTCAAAGCCCTTTATATAGGGACTTCTACAAGTCTGCAAATGTTTTAACATTATTAAATGTGCAATAGACTTTTATTAAATAATGAGAACAGATTTTAGACATAAGGTTTCCAGTGATGGGGGGTGGCACTGATTTCAGGGGACTCTTGGCGTGCTCGCGCTTCTCTGTGTACTGTCCCTGATGCCAGTGGGGAGGAAGCCGAAGTGTCTTCTGTTCAAGATTGATGAGGCCCTTGGCGTTTCCACATTCTGAGTTCTCAGGTTGGGACTTGAATTATTGCTGCAGAGCAGTAACGGTTAAAATAAGATTTTGGAATTTATTAAAAGGGAATGTTTTTTGTTCATACACATTTTAGATTAGGATTTAACATGTAAAAAAGATGTTACAGGATAATACATTGTATTTTCTGCATTGTGTGAAATAATTTTTAAGGAAAATCAAATGACAATTCAAGAGAAGTTCTATAGCAGCTGTTTCCTGCTTAAAGTAAAAATTCCGAGTTTAATTTAGAAAATGTAATCTTTTAAATTTCAGACATAGCACAGTATTTTCATAATTCCATGTTTTGATAAAATACTGATCACTCCTTTATATCCATAAAGGCAGATAGCTAAGATGAGACTAGAATAATTTGCACTAATTATTGTAAATACTTGTACTCTTCAAATGAGTAAAAGTTCTAATTCCGTGAAAGATAGAAATGGAATGTGTGGGGTAGGAGAACTGACCAAGGAAGGGTTTTAGTCTGGTGCCAAGGGTAAAGTGACATTTCTCGACTGCCTACTTATATGTCAGAACTTGATTTTTTTTCTTTATTCAGATTACAGACAAGTTAAATATATTGAATAAAATATTTTATATAGTCATACATTTAACATTTTCAAGAGATTTAGCCTAGCCATTTAGCCACTGAGACTGATCTTACAAGGGAGAAGCATTTTATTCAATACAGTTTTTTTCTTATTAGTTCTCAATTAGGAGTGGCATCTGTTTTGGTTCCCACAACATATTATACCCACTGTTTTCTGTAGGAATGGGATAGATAACTGTATCTAGCATGATGATATTTTTCTCCATGTGCCAAATGAGTAATAGTTATTTCATAATCATTATTCTAAAGCCTTATTTACCAAACATACAGTGAAAGAAATGTATGGAATACTTTTTGAAAAAAGTTCTTGTGCTTACTAAGGAGAATGCTTTCACAATTGTCATTCCTTTTGTAGAAGTTGCTAATTCTTCTGTGGCAGCACCTGACTAGTCATAGCAGGATCTGCTTTTAAGACCCTTTTAAAGAATTAACTTTCTGTTTAAGTCGTCACCTCACTTCAGATGGAATTTGCCATCGTACAAGGAAGGTGGTGGGCACTGAGAGGCAGTTCTTTTCCTGCTAGGCAGGTCCTCTGCATGGCAGCCAAGTGCTGCCCTTTGTCAGCACCTGCATCAGAGGTGGTCACAGGTAGGCTAGAGTTAAGGATGAGGGAGACTGGTAGTTCCTTGTAAATCATGTTTTGATAGGAATTTCCACAGTAACACACCATTTTCATAGGTCAGCAAAACGCACTCCATTGCCAAATAGTAGTCATGTTGGGTTTAAGCATTTTAGATGATTCAGCTTCTGTTCCTTTACTATGTAGAACTTTATTTAAGCCTCAACTTTAATAAACTCTCCTTTTGTTTGAAGGCTGCCCATCGGCTTCTGCATAATGTTAAAGCTGATCTTTGTTACCCTCTGAAATCCCTTCTAGCACTTAGATGCTTTGGTGGTAACTGAATTAGATTATGGGATTTTTTCTAAAAACCATCAAGTGTAAGTTTGAATCTGAGGAAGTAACAAACTGATTCTTTAAAAGGGAAGAAATTAATTCTGCTATGTACTCTGCTACCTAGATGAACACTATTTTTGTAACTATGGTAATGAAGTCAGTAGATAGGAATCCATTTGCCCTTGAAAAATCTGCTAACAAGAGACTGAACAGAATCCCCAAAGCTACTTTAGTTTTTGCCACGTCGACAATGATTACTTTGTGTTTAATTTCAAAAGAATTCTCAGGCTCTACCATCTAGGGGTGGTAAGTTTATGCTGCCTTAATTCTTGAGAAAGGACAGTAGGGAATGCATAATAACTTTCTATGTACTATATATAATCTGTGTAGTAAAGGCACCTGGGTTAATTTTGAATTAGATACAGGAACTACAAGTACATACGGCTGGAATCTTACTATCAGTGCTGACAGGCCCTAAGACCCCATGTATTGTAAAACCTCCTGCCCCCTGAATAAAATGAAATTAAGAACTTTGGTTTTGACAACCACCTCCTAGCATTCAAACTATATTTTAAATATTCAAACACCAACTGTAGCAAGCAAGCCTCTCATTTTATTTTTAGTAAGTTTGGCCTACTTGAGATTTTGTTCTGCATTAACACGTAAGGATTTGAAACTGGAACTATATACTTTTTAACTAATCTTTGTGGCTGAACTCATGTAATTTACTTCAGTTCATAGAACTTGGGATTAAGTTATAACATGTGAAACGGCTTTGTGTATTTGGTGATTTTGTAATGTAAGTGAATTGGTTAATTCTTAGTTCACTGATACTTTAATCATGCATATACAATTAAAAATCATGCTCTGTTTCCCTTTAGAATTGGATTTGAAGAACTTTATGTAATGGTGGTACACGTGTGGGGTGAAGAACTTCTTTTTTCTATTTGTCAAAATAGGTATTCCCTGACAAAGCTTCAGGAAATAACATTGTTAGGAGATTTTTAATGTATAATAAAGTCTGTGATTTGTGTGTGTGTATATATATATATATATATATATATAGTCTTTTTTGGTATGAAATATTTGCTATGTACCAAGTTTTATTTCTCCAAATAATTTCAAATGATGCTTATACAGCAACTGGACTTTTTCTTAATCTGTTATGACACTGTAATTACACATCTAGCCCCACTGCAATCCATAACAGCTAAAGCGAAAAACAAAAAACCCCTCACTTAGTAATTCATCCCTAGTGACTTTTTTCTTTTAGAAAAATAGACTTTTCAATAATTACCCTATACCTGTTACTGACAATGTATATTTGTTACATTTGGTCCTTTTTAAAGAAATTGCTGTGACTTAAAGGGGCAGGTTCTTGTGCAGACCAGCTTACATGGCTTGGGCCTGTAGTTTTGCTACTAATGCATATGCATCCCCTGTGTGCTGTATAGTTTCCTATAGCATTTACTTACCAAGTTACTGGTCATTTCTGTTGTAATTTTGTTTTGAATTTTATAAAAACTTTGTGAAGGTTCAGGGAGTGGCCGAAACTGACTTTAAAATGATGTAATTTATCTAAGTGCATGTATATCTTAAATATATTTGTATATTGACATACATATAATCCACCACTCACTTATAAACAGATATCACAATTTGATTTAAAATAAAAACTTTTCACGGCCAGCTAGTTCGATTTTTTTATGTGAAAACTGGATCTTTAAAGGTAATTTTAAGTCTATGCTAACTGAAATAGTCTATACAGCCATGATCCTTACATCAGAAAGAAATCATATTTCCTTAAGTTGGACTGCATTATTCTGCCACAGAAGGATGATCTTAGTTTCAGGGCTGTAGCTGACGGGGCCTGTGGTGAAGATGGACAGCATCCTCTCTTTTCCCTGTCAGTGTGCCATCTAAATGCTACATAAGCGTGGCTGAATGTCTTCTCCGTTTCTTTCCTCACGCCCCACACACAAAAACGTGCAGATTAATATACACAGAAATAAAAACTTAAACTAACATCTTGCAACTGCTTCTACCAGTAAGCCCCTCCTATGTGTCCAATACCAGACTAGGTTCAGTACCAAAATCATAAGCCATCATCCATTTGAAAACAGTTTCTATTCCAGTGATCACACTGACCAATAAATGGTAACCTGTAGCCAGGGTTTTGTGGAAAGAAGGGACATAGATTTCCCTTAATGATGAAATTTAAAGTTCTCTTTCAGTTGACTGAATTACCCGAGCTCAGTACTGGACTCTACAAGGGCACAGGCATTAAGCTGGCCTTGGGACTTATGCACAAGAATAGCTAACTCACAGGTCATGTACTGGGGGTGCCAGTATTTTATTCAGTGCACTAAGGCTTTTATATATATATGAATTGCTCTATAAAAAGGATTACTGTTTAGAAACCTTGAATACATCAGCAGTGGCATCTATTATTTTGAGCATGTAGAAATTTTCTTACATATTCTTAATGTAAGATCAGTAATACAGTTAGAACTGATGTATTTCAGTTCACTGAAATTTTTACTATTTGGGTTTTAGTGTTTTAAAATTGCCTTTCAGAATGCCAGCCATTTATTGAGAGGCTAATGTTCACAGCAACTTGTTAAAGAATGTAGACTGCATTGATATTTTAGTTGCTAGGTAAGGTGAGAAATAGGAATCATGTCACAAGTCAAATTGTAAGAAATGCAGTTTGAATAATTGTACCTTTACATCCGTAACAGTTTGGTTACCAGGTTCCTGTGAGAATTCCTTGTCCGTAAAGGTCATATTCTTTGTAAAGGACATAAGCTTTCAGACGATTGGGTAATGGGAGAAATGACATGAAGACAGGGCAGCGCAAATGTAGACGACCCATACACTTCCGGATCTTTAGGCGGCACAGATGTTTTAGGGAGCGAGGGTTTGCTAAAATGAAAGAAACGCACATTATCCAGAAGAAAAAGAATTGGTTTCTTCTTTTTTTCTGTCTAAGGGTTGCATTAACAAATACATGTTATACTTAGGGCAACCAAGATTTTCACTAATGGAAAATTAAAAGGGAAACGGCTTATCACTTTTCATTGTTACCCTTCTTGTAGTAGGGTTTCAGAGCCATGTCAAGTGAGAGTCCAAAACGTGGCATCAGGTGTGGGTCTGGCCTATGAGATCTGAGGTCCTTAAATCTACATGCATTAATCTACATCCTGTCCCTCAGGGTCAGGCTGAAAATAAAGATCACCACTCAGAAAAATTAGGTGAAAGAAATTCTTAATTTGACTTACATGCTAATATGAAAGAATTTGGTTTGAAGGGTCATTTGATATTCTGTGCAGGTTTAGAACTTGGCTTTTTCTTATCCCTGCTTTTATTGCCACTTAACGGCTTTCAATTCCTGTGTCTACAGTGTTTCACAGGATTAGGAGAAAGGTATTGCCTACCTATATAATAAGTATTACCTAACAGATTTTATCTACTGGCAAGTGGTAGTAAGGACAAATTAAGTGTAGTTAATGAAGCCAGTAACTTGTTTTTTTAGAAGGAAAGTATTTTTCTTGGTTTCTTTAGGTAGAACTTTTAACCAGAAGGGAAGAATACCTACAAAACAAGTAAGAATACTATTAGTATTTTTGCTAAGAATCTTACACAAGAAAGAAAGGTACTCACTCAAGATAGAATGGATCTCTGACCAGAGCCCCTGTTTCTGGAGCACAGCTTTCAACTTTGAACAGATTTGAACTTGATCAACGTAATCAAGCATCACTCGGACAACCTTTCCAGACAGATGTTGCAGCCACGATAAAGTTATTACTTCACAGAACTGAGGAGGAAAATCAGAATGATGAAAACAAATGAAAAACTATCTATAGTTTAGCACAGTAATCAAAACAACACCAAACTCAAAGTCAGGAAACAAGGTCTTAAGTTCTTCATGTACAAACCAAGGCATTGAACAAGAAAATCTATTTCTTACCTCTGACACTGGGAAAATAACTATCAAGTCCTAAGCACCATGTTAAGATGTAACAGGGTGTGACTCACTTAATACCTATTACATCCTTCGGTTGGCTGCACGTCTGAAGTAAAAAATGCCTTTCCAGCTTCCTTGCACCTAGATGTGGCCACCTGACTACATTGTAACCAATGACATGTAAGTGGACACATGAGCAGCTCCCAGAATGCCCTTGAAGAAGAGCAAGGTGGGTGCCGTTTCCTCCCATCCTCCTTCCTGCTGGCTGGAATGTGGGTGGAGTTTCTCTTGTCAAATCATGGAGCTGTCCAATTAGAAGGCCGTTTACTTCTGGCCTTTATATGAGAAGGGAATGAGCCATCTTATTAAAGCCACTCTTACTTAGGTTTTCTGTCATTCACAATGTACCCCCACCTGAATGCTTGAGGAATATGATTTGTTTCTGCTGCTCTTAGACAAAATGCCCATGTAAAAAGCCAAATAGTATTATATGAAAAGTCAGTAAATGATAAGATGACATGCCTAAATGCCCTAGCCCTAGTTAATCATAAACTTTAAAACAAGCAATATTAAAATATTTGCTTTTTTCAAAGTGCCTTCTCCACTTACACCATTTTACTTGTCAGGGTTTAATAACATGAATTCCAATTATTAATAGTATATCTGTGTGTGGGAAGCACAGACCTGTAAGCTGAGGAAGTGGTGCCAAACAGCTTACATTTGTGTATTTGCTGGGGAGACACATAACCATTAAGACACTAAAAAGAAAATTCCTGGAAGTTAGTACCATAAAGGCAATGAACAGCATTATAAGCTAATGATGAGGGAAGGGAACTACCTTGGGTCAGGTGCGCAGGGAACAGCCTCTTTGAGGAGATAAGATTTGAAGTGAGACCTCAAGAGTGGCAGCCATTTGCAAAGTCAGGGGAAGAACTCAAGTTGGGGAAAACGAGTGGCCCATGAGGTGCTGGGGAAGCAGGAGTCTGTGATGTGAGAAGAGCCCAGGGAAAAATGCTGCAAGGAGGGAGTGGTCAGCTGTATTTGTGATTCTTTTTTCATCAAAAAAGTGACCGAAGAAAACCACTGAAGTGTTAGAGCTGAAGGAGAGAGCCCCAGACAGGTACACGTCTTGGAAAGCCAGAAGCATTTAGCTAGATAACTCAGTCCTTCAAGGGAAAAGCATAGCTGGCTTATAACACTACGTTCGTTCCTCACAACCTTGCTCAAATGTTGCTTCATTTGTGAAACTCCCTAGGTAGACTTAAAACACTTTTTCCTCTGCACTTTCTGTGCCTTGTATGTCTTCCTACTATTGTGTTTATTTTATATTTATCTTGTTTAAATCTTCCTAACCATAAGCTTCTGGAGAGAATGGGTGGAATATTATCTATGGGTAGTACAGGGCACCAGTAATGGCTACGTAAGGTGGTACCAGCTGATACTGCACACTTACCATAGTATCTTTGATAACTGTAGGTGTCCAGCCATCACAAGTATAGAAAGGATGAACTTTGTTTCCATGAGGACAATCGAAGCATCGCTCTGTGTCATACCCATAATTCAACAGCATCCTGAGCATGACTTCATCTTTCAGCGTGTATTGCAGCGCTGATGGGAAATGCAAAGGGTTGACTCTGCAGAAGTAATTGACGTTGGCCCCATGGCGTAGCAGCAGACTGATCAGCTCATAGTTGCCCATCCTGAGGGCTATCTGGAGGCAGTTAACCGGGTCTTGATTAGGCAGAGCTCCAGCACTCAGAAGCAGCTTGACTGAAGAGAGGTCACCATTGGACACCGCAAAATACAAAGCTGACTTTCTGTGGTCATCATAGTGTTTGCGGATTCTCTGATCTAGCATGAAGTTCACATCAAACCCAGCCTGGATGAGGAGCTCCAGGCACTGGGGGTGTGCTCCTGCAGCGGCGCAGTGGACTGGACTTATGCCACTCTGCTTAATGGCAGTGAAGTCCGTAACTGGAACCAAAACCTTTAGAGCTCTGAGAAAGAATTTCAAAGTACACTTAAAAATGGTTTTTGTTAAAATGGAGCATTAACTTGTTTATGACAGTTTATACTAGCACTGGATGGTATTATCAGGTGGATTTAGGACTGCCACCCAGAAACAGAATTTTTACATCCAAACGCTCACAAAACAAGTAAAGTTAAATTATACTGTCTGGATATAAAACCTAGAATCAGCCTAGTTGGTGAGAACTGAGGCTCCCCATACTTCCCTAGGACCTGATGATAGAATCATTTTATGTCTCTATGGGGGTCACACAGGGGGCCTGACTTGACCCCTTTCCAGATGGTTAAGAGTATCTTATCTTTAAAGGGGTGTTGGAATTGTTGAATCAGAGATGAAGACCAGAAGCTGCTCCAAAAAGCCCTCAGAGTTAGTACTATTTGTTGTTTGCAATAATGTAACTGAACTTACAACAAGTGGCCTCTGTCAGCTGCCACGTGAATGGGCAGGTGGCCTGAATTCTTAGGGACGTTGGCATCAGCTCCATGTCCTAGCAAGAGAGTCACAGAGTCTGGATTTCCTCCGCTGGCAGCTTCAAGTAAGATGGAAGAAGAATCCGAGGCCTGACCGAGAGGATTGGCTCCTACGAGGAGAGAGGAGTATTATGCAGACAGTCTTTAATGCTTCACCACTACCAAAAAACAAGTACTGCGCAGCCCTTGAGGAAAGCGCTAAGATCAAAGAAATCAACTACATACTTCCACTCTCACGTAGTTTATAACCTAGTTGGGGAGGAAATAAATGGTACAAGCAGTCTCTGAGTTTTAAGTTGGTTGAGCTTCAGAGTAATTTTACACGTTATTTATGTGGAACTACAAAAGCTTACCTCCAACACCCTTATCTACAGCATGGTACTGACAATCCTGTTGAACAGTTTCAGCACGTCATCTAATGATGTTACAGTGGAAAACACTATTTGTTCTATTTTGCCCTGTTCTTAGGGAGCTGCTCATAGCAAGAGACGCTGTGGTGGTCTTAGTTGAAGGAGGGGATGCTGACTGGTAAAAGGATAAAGTGTACCCCCTGCTGTGCCCAGTGCCACATGAGTGCTGTGGGCAGAGTACAGACATAGGCAGGGTGTCCCCCAGGAGACTGGGGGGCTGGGGCGGTGAGCAGGGCTGCAAGGTGGAAGACAGGAGCTCAGGGCCGGCCAGGACTCAGGCTTGGGAGAAAGGCTGGCATGTGCATGGACAAAAGAAAAGGAGCGTTCGGGGACATTCACAGCTCCTATAAAAACAGGGTCGACGGGACTTTAGTACAGACTCCATAGTTGTCAGCATGGGGTGGCTGCCCAAGAACCTGCTCCCAGGATACAAGAAGCAGTGTCCAGCGGGCCTCCGTGTAGGGAGTGTTCACTGTGTGTCGGCTCCCTTATGTGCACCAATTCCCAACAGCGTTTACCTCAGGCTGTTGTGAATATCTCCATTTTAAAGATGAAGAAACTGAGGCTCAACGACATTATGTGATTTCTCCAGAAACACTGCTAGTAAGCCAGGTGGTCAAGTCACTGTTCTTGTATAGATGAAGGATTCAGTATTTACTTTTGGTATTCCAGCTAATGACTTTAGATATCTCTGGTACTGCCATTTAAAACATCCTACTGTCTTACAGCCACTTACCAGAAGCTAGCCTCCCCTGTGTAGGAAAGATTTAGGGAAGCCTGAAAAACAGCAGGTTGTTCCTAAACGTAGCCATCTCTGCGGTCTAGAATACTGTGGACCAGAACCATTATTGTTAAAGAAAGACAATGTCTGGATACGAATGGGAAGGAGAATAAAGGTAATTCTAATATTGGAACATTGTTAAGTCTTGGTATAGATTTGCTTCTTTGAAAAAAAGCTTTTGAGACACGACATTTGTCTAACTGTTTTCAATGGGGTCTCCGCAAAGACAAGTGTGAAAGCTGTGTGGGTGGGCCAAGGTGTCTGCCGGTTAAGCCAGGATCCGCAGTGGCCACAGCTACGGCATATGGGTGGCCAGGGAGTGAAGTCCAGCAACTGGTACCGTTCCTACGCCCAAGTGTGAAAAAAGGACAATGCCTGACTCACGGGGCGTTTACAAGATGACATGAGGCAGTGTAGACAGCTTAATGCCTGGCGCTTAGAAAGTGCTGAGTGAGTGGCAGTTTCCCTTCTCTCAGTTTTGGTTATTACTTGAGGGGGAACTGGGATCCAAAGAGAGACAGCAGGACGAGTTTCCTAACAGCGAAAGCATCTGGTAACAGACCGCCCTACCTGGTGACTCAGTTTAGGCAGAGACAACATGGAGGGGGTGCTCTGGGGTCCTTCACTCTATGATTCTAGAAAAGGATGACAACACAGAAAAACCACCCTCTTAACATCATCAGGGAACATTAAGGTAAAGACTAACTGGCCTCCTAGTAACTTGAGGGAAATTACTTCACACCTAGTATAAAATATTCAATCTGTGACTATTTTACTATTTTTGGCTTTTCAGTAGCCAGTATCAACACATACTCTCATTAAGCATTTTGATTAGGCTTGAATAAATGTTAACTCGTTATTCTGTAGCTCCCCATGAAGAGTGTGCTTGGCTCGCACTACCCTGTGGTAGTGTGCTGACCATAGAGAGAACCTTGCCTTTCTGCAGGAGCAGTTCCATGACTTCGGTGTGTCCACATTGGGCAGCAAGTGCAAGAGGGGTGAGCCCACAGGAGCTCTGCGGGTCAGGCTGTGCCCCGGATGCCAGCATCAGCTTCACCATGTCCTGCCTGCCCAGCTTGGCTGCTTCATGGAGCACTGTCCGCTCGTTGGCACACCGCAGATTGACGTCCGCCCCATGGCTGACCAGCAGGGAGGCCATGTCGTAGGAGTCCCGCACAACAGCTGGGAAACAGGTACTATGTTCAACGGGAAATTAAGGCCAGAGTATCGTCTCAACTAGCTACCCTTCCATTTTCCCAAGGAAGAAGAATATGCCAGTGTTTTGTGTTTAGGAAACAGATTGTAAAATGAGGCATATGTCAAATGACATTAGCAGTATTATACACATCAACAGGTTACTTGCTTTTCTGTAAGCCTTGAGCAATTAATCGCTCACTGTCCCTGGCTGCTTCTGTGGCTGAAAAACCTAAAAGTATAAAAATTTTCATTTATCAATTTATGTTCTCAAAATGGAAATTAAAGTACCCAGAATGACTCTACAAGTGCTTGTGGCAGCTTTAAACAAAGAAAGACATAGCAATACTTAGGAAATTGTATTTAACCTCACACTCTGTTAAAATTCCCTTAACTGGCTTTTCTGCGTTTATGCTGTTAGTTCAGAAGTGGATGATAATCTTTAAGTCCTTAAAGATTCTAGCTTACAGTGCTGCAGAAAGCACTCTAACTGCTTCGAGATTGGAAACACAGAGTACCAAGGGCATTGGGTCTTTTTAAATTTACACAGGTGGGACTCGGCATGCCCTCTCATTCTGGAAACACATGCCCTTTGTTTTAGGAAATAGTTCCTTGACTTATTCATCAAGATACGCTGCCTCCACCTTGTCCAAAACATTCCTGTTACTCATACGCTGCTCCTCTTAGATCGTCCTGGTTTTCTTATTTCTCTTCTTTCCTATTTTCTATTTCTCTTCTTCTTCTGGAAGCTTTCCTAAACTGTATGTCCCAGCACTTTTTTTTGCAATCATATTTTTAATTTTTAAGAGCGTTTTTTGTTTTTTTAAATTTCTTTTGGTAGTGTTCTGTTATTTCATTAATTTTCATTAGTTTCCCTAAGGGAATTTATGATAATTACCCCTTACATTTTATTTTCCCCAAATAATCTGTTTCCTCCAACTTGTTGATCCCTGTTTGTTGAACACGTTTTTCAGATAGTCTCTTGGCTATCTGCTCATGATTAAGAATTGGGACTAAAAAGCTGACTGGAAATTCTACACACTAGGAGAAGCTTGTGGATGGGTCTTAACTGTAGGCTGTGTGCCTGGGCACTTGTTAGGGGAGCCCCGGCCCCAATTTCACTCTCTCCAGTTCTTTCTTCTTGGGCCAAATTCCCCAGAGAAGCTGCCTCTGGGAGGAAAGCTCTGGCTGCCGGCTTACCAGAATCCTGGTGCAGGAGGAGGGCTGGGAGTCTCAGCCTGCTTGGTAAATTCCTCCCATGGTTTCAATCCAGTCCTCCCGCCCTCCCTAACATCCCCTCGTCAGACAGCCTCTGTTTAAACCATCCAGAGAATGACTCTGCAGCCTTCCACTGGGGGCAACTATTGCCAGCAACTTCCAGGCCATCTGACAAAGCTGCACTGTGTCTGGGCTTTCCCCCAGCCAAGGTCAGCTTTGGCTTTCCTGTTGCTACTCGTCCATCTATACTTCCAGTTTTAAAAAATCACGTTGCCCATTGTGGAAAGCAGTATGGAGGTTCCTCAGAATGCTCCAAATAGAAATACCATTTGACCCAGGAATTCCACTTCTAGCACTCCAGTTTGAAAAAGACAGATGCACCCCTATGTTTATTGCTGCACTATTTACAATAGCCAAGATATGGAAGCAACCTAAGTGTCCATCAGTAGATGAATGGATAAAGAAGATGTGGTACATATACACAATGGAATATTACTCAGCCATAAAATAAAACAGATCCTACCATTCACAACAACATGGAAGGAGCTAGAGGGTATTATGCTCAGTGAAATAAGCCAGGCGGAGAAAGACAAGTACCAAATGATTTCACTCATATGTGGAGTATAAGAACAAAGAAAAACTGAAGGAACAAAACAGCAGCAGAATCACAGAACCCACGAATGGACTAACAGTTACCAAAGGGAAAGGGACTGGGGAGGACGGGTGGGAAGGGAGGGACAAGGGTGGGGAAAAAGAAAGGGGGCATTACGATTAGCATGTATAGTATGTGGGGGGCACGGGGAGGGCTGTGCAACACAGAGAAGACAAGTAGTGATTTTACAGCATCTTACTACGCAGATGGACAGTGACTGTGAAGGGGTATGTGGGGGGGACTTGGTGAAGGGGGGAGCCTAGTAAACATAATGTTCTTCATATAATTGTAGATTAATGATACCAAAAAAAAAATTAACAAACAAACAAAAAAAATCATGTTGCCATCATCTCCTCTCCTGTTCTTCCCATTCCTCTCTGTCTTTCCCCTTAAAACAATGCCTTTGCTCTCACTGCAGCAAAGACGCAGGAGGGGCGGGATTAGCCGGGAGTACTCAGCCTGCCATCCTCACCCAGCCACAGAGTACTTCTTCCTGCTCGACTCCCTGTTTGTGTTTCTTATAAGAAACAGAAGGACTAACTGGCTCAACTAAATACAAGAAATACATAAGTTCCTTACAAGAACTACAGAATTAATTGGCTCAACTAAAGCATTGTGCAAAATGATCAGCTCCTAACTGGGCAGAGATTTTTGAGTCAGGCCACCCTGCAGGCCAGCCTATGGTCAGTGTCCTCACTGTCAGGTACCCGTGTCTGGTCACAAGAGTGGCAGTGCTGTGATTCTCCCCAGGAAACTGCCTCTGGAACCTGTCGGCCCAGAGGAGACTCGCCCCACAGATGATGTGCTAATTTACCTGTAAGAAGAGGAGAGTTGCCTTCGAAATTCTTGGCATTTGGATTATAGCCATTGAGAAGGAGAAAGCTGGCATTTTCTAAGAGGCAATTGCTGACAGCCAAAAAAAGAGGTGTTTCACCCTTGTGGGTGGTTTGCTCCCACACACTGGGTTTTGAAGCTGAAATAAAGCCATTAGACCACACAGGTTAAGCTACAGAAATACATTTGAAAAACATCAAGAGTTATAAAGTCTGTTTACCTTTCAGGGTTATTTCCAAAATGTTCTTATTGAGCTGCACTGCAGCCTTATGCAAAGGAAGCCAGCCCGTCCCATCTGCTTCCTCAAATGCAGAATGGTACTTGGTCAAGTGTGACAACGCATCTGCCTCACCTGTTAACAAATCCCATGAGAACAGATTCACATTTCACTCACATACAAGGCAGCCTGTCCTGCTGCTGAATTCCACCATCAAGGTTAGTTGCTCGAGACAACAGAATTCTGGCACCATCTTTTATGAAAGATGGAATGGCATAGGACAGCCAAGCGGGAGGCCCTTCATCTAGCATAAGGTAGCCCCTGGGCCTCGGAACACCCACCATCTTGTCACTTACACGGAGGAGCCCAGAACTCTTTGCTAAGTTGTGCTGAAGTATTTTCTCACAGGAAAGGCCACACCAGCCTCTTGACAATCAGCTGGGGACCCCAGAGTGTTCAGTGTTTGGGAGAACGTGCCCCTAGGCTTCCTGAACTTGGAGCTGAAATTCAGGGCCACTTGTCACCGTCCCATCTTACTCGCCAGAGGACAGAAAAGGAAGAGTACTTAACTGCTGCTATTGTTTCAACTATCTTCTTACAGTCAGCGCTCAAAAAGGAACCAAAGCTGCAGGGAAAAAACACTGACATGTAATTCCAGAACAAAGGAAAAGCTAAGGCATTCGGTATAAAACAAAAGGACGGTACAAAAGGAAAGGTATGGACTCTTATATGAGGCAATGACGGAGGCTTAACAGAAATGCCCGAACACCAGCGGCCCGTAATGCGAACCGGGGACCTCCTCCCCGCATCTGCCCCCTTGTTAGACTGCCAGTTCCTTCAAGGCAGTGCTGTGTGACCGCATGGCTCACGGGAAGCCCCAGCCGGTGTTGGCTGGCCTGAAGCAAACCTGCCCAGGATGGAAATGAACCGTTATCACATGGCAAAATTTAATGGCCACTTGGTAATGTCAATGATTCTAGCGAAAATTATCATTTAAAAAAATTGTAAATAATCGTGGTGTGAGTTTTAAAAAATGGCCATGGTCCAAATTTGTGCTCAGAACAACACTATGAGCATTTTTTTAAAGTAATATTTTTATTAAAGTATTTTAAATAAAGTTTTCAAGCTCAACTACGAATTTGATATTTTAAAATCTTGTAAATAAGGACTATTACCCTCCCATTTTTGGCTGGTCAATGAACCCAGCACGAAGTGAATAAATTCCCTAAGACAATATGTCCTATTTACAATTGGACAATTACATTCTCTCAAACATTTAAAACTGTACTTAAGGATTTAGTATGGTATTACTTTTCTGTGGCTGCTGTAAGAAATTACCACACATAGTGACTTAAAATAACCCAGATGTATGATAGCTCTGCAGTTCAGAAATACAAAATGGGTCTCAGGTATATCCTGGTTGCTCGTTCCTTCAAATGCCTGACCAGATTAGCAAGCCTTCCTAAGAATCCCACAATTCTGGCAAGTTTAATAAAGGAGATGTATAACTACAGTCTATTTTAATTTCTCTGAAACATTTCAATGCTCAAAATCTCTTACGCCTTTCAACCTAAAATCATGACTTCAAAGTCAGTCAATGAACTTAAAATTTTTAATCATGACGTAAATGTAACAGATAATCTAATGAACCCAATTTCTTTATAAAACTAAAGATTATTCCTAAATTTAACACAGAAGTGCATGAATTGTGTGGTAAAGAGCAGGGACTCTGAAGCCAGGCTGCCTGGCAGTTTCTCAGGGGGCTGTGGTTGCTGATCAGCCAGAGGCATTTGACCAGGTGGGGGCTGTGGACAATTGCCGCCTCTGGGCAATTCTCTACGCCCACCGGGGACCCACAAAGTCCTCTCAAGTCGCCACAACACAACTCTGAAGCCACAGCCTTCAGAAAGGGTTAGTGTCTTCTGGGTTTCAATATACCTAATTCCTCCTTCTGACTCCAGTAGATTAATGCCTGGACCCTGCCCCACCAAACCCACTGAGGTTGTCTTAGCTGGAATTATTCATTGCCTTAGACATCCCAAAGACAAGATGCATTACAGCCCTTCCCCTCCATATCCTCACGTATTTCTTCTGATTTCCAGCCTGAATCACCTTGCCTGGATTTGCTGCTCATCTCCCTCAACCATTTTCTTTACTGCCTAATTAAATTCTGAATCATTTCCAAATATTTCCTGTCTGGTCAGACATCAAGTCTCATAGATATTTAAATGACAGTTCTTGGGATTCTGACCCTCTCTCCTGTTTTTGTCACAACACTCGTGTCCTGAGAATGACAAATCCCAACTGTTGGACCGTTTCACCTCTCATCCGCGGGAGGCTGCTGCGCAGTCCCCGGCCCTTGCAGGCTCTGTAAACTCTGCTGGATGGTGAGCTGGGTATCAAAGTCGTCGTCCGTGTCTTCACCGCTGATGTAATTATCCATGTGAAACATGGGCAATCTACTTTGAAGTCAGAATGAGTGAAAAATAATTTTCCAGTTGTGAAAACACATCAACTGCTTAAAATTATAAATGAAATTCAAAAAACCATAAAACCAACAGGCTGGATAGATGAGGAAAATTCTAAATTTAGAAAACAAAGACATTAACATTTTTTTCAATAAACTTTTAAAAGTTTTCTGAACTGCCACAGATTCAACATACATTAGTTTCCCTGAGTGGCCATTTATTTAAAAGTGAAAGGGAAGAAGTCTTCCTGTGTAAAACATAGCTCAGTGCCTTTGTAACGATGAAAATGCTCATATTTCTCTACTTTAGATGTGGCTTACGAGCTTTTCTCAATGATTGCATCACTCACTCACAGGAACATCTTTCCCACACACAATATTTTGGTTAGTTAGTAAACACTAAAAATAAACATGATAGGAATAAACATACTCTCACAACACGACGTAACACGAGTAGTGATAGTAAAAACCAATGTATTTAATGAGGCAGTATCTCAGTGGTTTTAAAAGAACATTTCAGTTTTAGCACAGAATAGGCTTGAAAACATACCAAAGACTTTTTACCTTTTGTTTTATCCTTCAGGGCAGCACTGAAGTGTTCACCGTTAAAGATTAACACATTAGAATTTTCTATTTAGGATCTCCACTGTCCTGTAGGAACCATTCCATTAATAGCTTTACTATAAATACTTGATCATAAGACAGTCTGGCACATTCTCCTTGCTTTTTATGTGTGGTTTAGCTCTGTTTGGAAACATGATCTCTTTTCTTCACTGCTATATTCATTAAATTTAAAGGATTAAACAGTTTATTCCTGGAATAAAATGCTTTTGCAGGTTGGCTGTGTGAAGGGAAATTTACTCAATTTTAAGGCTTATGCATATAGCCACTGCAAACCAGAATCAATTTTCCACTTGAGAGGCCACTCTGCTCTGACCCACTTATCGAAAACAACAGTCCCAATGGTCCTGATACATTGGGTAGCTGCACCCACATTTTCTTTGGGTTATAGAGCTGCAGCCTGAAGTGTCCTCAGCGAGCAAGAAATCCTAAGGAAGGAATTAACTCCACACAATCTAGTAAAATTTCAAGTATGATTTGGTTTTGTTGAAATGTTTAAAAACTGTTAATGTACATTAATGTTGTCAGTGCATACTAAACAAAATTAACTATTAAAAATAACAAAGAGACAACTTGGCATTTCCAATTAAATATGAAGCAAATGCCAGGAAACACAACCCCACCACCACAGGTGTGTAGGACGGCCCTCTAGCCATCTTACTGCCTGTGTATGTCAACGTCGCCAGTGCAATTTCTTTTCCTTGTCCAAAGGGTTCTGTAAAAAATGGAACTAATGTTTTAAAAGTGCGACGTAAGGAGTCCTGCAATTGTTTTAACATCTTCTGTATTTACAGTTTATTTATGTATTTGAAATGTTCGTGTATAATCACTTCAGGCAGGTGAGCAGAAAGGAAACTATAACTGAAGCTGAAGAAATGACTTACCACTTGTGAAAAGAGATATTTTCTGGTATTAAATTCCATCCAGCTAATCTCCCCAAATCTGTTTTTCACATACATATTAAACTAAAAAGGGGAACTGACTAAAATTTCAAAGATTTTTCATATGCCTCAAAGATACATTTCTTTTCATGTTTTCCTTCCACAGGTGTCTGTGACCCCAGGGGCCCACGTGGAAGGCAGGTTCCAACCGAGGCACATATGTCAGGAAGAACAGTGCACAGACCATGCAGAGACCGTTTACCATATACTTGGTTTTATAACACATCTACATGGAAGTAAGTGAAGACATATTTTTTTTCCTTCTTTCAGATGTTTACATTTGTCCAAGTCAGTCATCCAACTGACAAAGCAAAGCGACCCCACGCTTGACCCAGTGTTGAGTGAGTTGGTCCGTTTTTAACAACATCGCAATGACAAAGTTAGTAGAATGTCCTGTAGTGGAAAGAGTTCCTTTACGTTCACTCGTCTTGTAGAGGGGACACACATAGGCATTTGACTTCACAATCTCAGTCTTTTTAGCTTGGAGAAAAAGACAAACAAACAAAACTCCAGAAATATATTCATTTGGTAAAGAGCAATCAGCCACCAGTACTAAAAGAACAATTCATCTCTTAAGAAAATGGCCAGTACTAAACCTAAGACCACGATTATGGTATTTGAACATCTTACAGTTGATATATAATTATGGTTGGGAAACAAAGCAAGTGATTTCATGATGCGTGATTGTAGGTCTAGAGGACAGATACTCATTTTAAAGCCCTGATCACTTAGCGGGCATGAGAATAGTGAAGAAAACGAGAGAAGAGCAAGAAGGGAAGGCAGGGAAGCAGCAATAAGTTCAGCATGAGTAACGGGGGAGAGGCCAAGACAGAACACACCTGCTTAGAGCTAACACAAGAAACCCATGAATTAGAAGCTGAAGTTACTATTTGTTTTCAGCAGGTTATTACTAAGCAAAATACACCAACTCCTACTGCTCCCAGAAAGAATCTATATTCAATCCTTGAGGAGCCACGCAGGAATAGGAGGACCCTTTCTGAACTCAGGCCACATTTCTAATGGTTACAATGGAATTGCATTAATAATGAAAATACTCGAGGGGTTGGGTGGTGATTGTGGGTGATTTGTAAATGTTTCCACCCATTGTTATTTGAGAATAAAAAATGAAGAGAAGAGAAACCAGAAGCATGAGGCTCATTTGTGCAGAGCTGTGGGAAAACGCTGACAGCAGGAGGAGGGAAGGGCAGGGAGCTTTCCTGAGGGGGTGTGGCCTGCAACGTCTGTGCCCTGGGGCACCGGGCGGGCCCCTGGGCCCACGAAGGAGTGCTGAATAGCCAGGAATCTGTTGCTAGCTGGAGACTGTGTCAAGCCTCTATGTGTCTCTGAGAGGTGTGTGTGCAAAAGCCCTTCAGCATCAAAATATTCATGGGAAGCTCTAGACTGAGAAACTAGGGGGAGAGGTGAAGAAAATGGGTAAGAGCAAGAAGAGGCCAGAAAATGTTCCTAAAATAATATAAATGCAACACAAAAAGGTGGGGGAAATAATGTATTTCCCATGTAAAAATTACAATTGAATAAAAATTCTAATAGGTTTGGGCAGAGTCTTATCTGGGGAGCAGTTAGTGTCATTATCGTCCCTAACACTCTAAGAAGTTGTGCTACAAGTATATTTACTTGGTTGTATCCATATGATGGGCATCAGGTCAAACAGAAGTTTGGGATGTTGCTCAGCAAGCAATCCACTGTGAAGAGAAATTGGCATGTTTATTAGAAATAAAATGAAATGTGCTTCTTAGAAATTGCTACTTACATACTGGCTTTTAATACAAGAGCAGGGAAAGAAAGGTTAAACAAAACAAAACAAAACAAAAGAGGAAGCAATGAAGAATTGAAACAAAAGAAAATTATGAAAGGTGACCGTACTTAGGACAAATAACAATTCTTGCCATTTTTAAAGTTCTGTTCACGAGGCAGCCACTGTGCTGTCATATTTGACCCTCACAATGGTCTCGGCCCCAATCCTAGTTCACAGATGGGGAGTGCAGGGCTCAGAGAGGTTCAGGACTTTTCTTACAGTAACACAGCTCAAGTGCCAGAGTCAGCATTCAAATGTAGATTTGCCTATCTAGAAAATGCAATTTCTTTTCTCTGTGCTATTACGTCTTTGAAAGAAGGAGGGAGGAAAGAAGAAAAAGATGAATCTATATAAGGAAAAGTTAAGAGAAATGTCCACAGAGGGATGAAAAAGAGATGGAAATAATCGAATGGCCTAGCTGCAGCTTCTCATAGGCTTGTCTTGGAATTCTCTCTGTGGAACCCCCTTCTTGCTCCTCCCTAAGGAAGTTCTGGCCTGGGCCTTGAACCCTCCCTTGAGAGGAGAGCTTAACCCTGGCTTGGTTGGATGTTGTCAAGCCTTTCAATGGATTATTAATGAGGAGGGCACCAAAGGAACTCTCTCCCCTTCTCCCACCCCTGTATATTCTACACAGGAATCGCTTAATGTCCTAAGCTGGAAATTCAGTGTCCATTTAAAATATTTATTATGGAATCAAAATACTAGATAAAGTCTCCACTCACTAGTAGGAATTGGAACTCTACTGTAACTGTAAATTATTTTAAAAGCTCCTATGTATTACCACATGGAAGGTAACATTTATAAAACAGAAGCAGCAGGAAAATAAATTCAACTAACTTTTCCACGAGCAAGACCATTGAAATGTTAACAGAAAGTTGTTCCAGGACTAAAAATACACACTCCTCGATTGCCCCCGCCTGAGTAATGACTTCTGCTAAGAATTCTGATGTTACTTCCTATTTGCCATTCCCCTGAGGAGGCCTTTTGGTTGGGGGGAAGGGGCGGAAGGGGGCAGCAGCTTATCTTACTTGTGATTCAGCTAGAGTTGAAGGGGTCTTTGCAGCTGAAACTACTGACCTTGCTCTATCCCAGCGTGCTCCGTCCAGGTACAGCCCATGGATATAAACGCCATCCTCAGGCGCGGTCTCAGATGTGTCAGAAGGAATGACCTGGGGTAGAAACACACACTAGTAACAATCTCCCCAGACACTCGGTCTCATAAAGGAAGTATCAGCTAAATCTTCAGAACACATGCAGGGCAACTTCACTATATAGAGGCTTGGTAAACAATATGTTTTTTCAGTAGTAAATGTTAAAAATGTATAGTATGGTTCTTTTTGAAGCATCTTATTAGGTTTTACTGTACCCAATATTATTTTTTGCTAAAACAGAAGAGCAGAATTGGATTATTTGAACTGGACATTGAATTATATAAAAAGTTCCATCACAGAGATAACAAGACAAATATTACATACTTTCTTCATGAAATACAAAGAATGGAAAGAAATCAAATCGTCTATAATGTGCTATAAAAATATAAATACTGCATATCCCCCTTGCTTAAATAATGATAAGACTGTGGAGTTTAAGGAGTTACTGTACCTCAAATTCATATCCTAGTAGGTCAATAGGGATGGTATACTTTCTGGCATAATTCTGCATAGCTCCAGTTAAAAAGGCTTGTGTGAAAAAGAAACCTGAGAGCCAAAACACACAAGGTTTTCCCGAATTAAACCAGTCCTACAAAGGGAAAACAAAATGCATTATGTTCGTTTCTCAGTTCACCCAGGTGTCCCGACACACAATTCCCGGTTCTGCTGGTGTGTGTGCTGCCCACACGGGCCACCGAGGAAAAATTCCCTGACACCAGACACACGGACTGTCTCAGCCCTCCTACCTCTTTTCCCTTCCAGGTACTCTTCTGGGAAAATTCAAACTTATTTTAACATTAGGCTGAATAAAACAAAGTTTGAACGATTCAGATCTTCTGCACAAAGCCAAACGCTAATTATGTGGGGCTTTATCAGGTTACTTAATTGCACTGGAAAGCACCCTCCTTGAGGCATCTCTCATGCTGACTCAAGTCCTGCAGGCCTAACTGCCTGCAGGCCTGCTGCCCCTCCAGATCATAACCCTCCTCCGGGAGGATGTCTGTGTCTTCCTGCTCACACAAAGCCTCAGTTCTGCGGGCATATCACTCTGTGCACGGTTGGGATGGGTTTGGCATTTCACATAACTCTTCAGTTATGTACTAACTCTTCAGTACTAACTACCCCACCAAATGAAAGTCTAAACACCATAGTCTATTTGAGAGAATTCACAAGCTGGCCCCAAAATGTATTTCCAGCTCTATCCCTGCATTCTAATCAGATCAACTATTTGCTGGTCTCTTCTTGGCACTGGCGGTGGGTGGGGGGGCATCTGTTGTTTTTCTGCTCATCTGAAAGTGGCACCTCTCATTCATCCCTTTGGAGGATGAACCCCCCTACATGTTCCATCCAAAAAAATCATATCATCAGCAATAAATGCTAAAAAAGGCATTTGATAAAATTCAACAATTTCTGGTTTTACAAATGATCCACTTTTGCTGAATGCTTACCACATACCACGCAGAGTGTTACCCTATGCGGTAAGTGGGTGAGGGGACAGAGGCTACTCAGTGGCAACTCTTTCAGAGCCTAAACACCTAACACCCCTATTCCATACAGTTTCTTCTGTTAAAATTGTAAAAGGGTGAAAAGGTTTGGCATCCCTGCCCCCATACTGTATCTGTCTCTTTTGCTGCCTTCATCTTTGGGTCAAAGAGTTTCTTCTCAGCCATACACACAGTCACGTTAATCATTAGAGGAATTTTGCTTACAGCTCATTTTTACAAATAGCCCTGTTACCCAAAACTTGTCTTCCCCCAAGGAGACAGGCAAGTATGTATAAAAATAACAACTGTCCTGTCAAAGATTTATAGGAACTTCATGGCCGTTAGAGTAGTTACGGAGCAGGGAGGGACACGGGGACTTCAGCAGACTGCTGTTTACTTTCTAAACATTCCATGTAAGGTGTTACTGAGGGTATGTGGAGTGAGGATACAGATGGCAGATCAGCAAAACCAGCCAGCTCCAACATGGAGGAGGAGCTGGCCCAGAATTCACCCCAAAACACATTACATGCTGATTAACAGAGTAAGAATCAAGCCTCCCAGAGCCATGACAGTTCCAATAAGAACCAAATATAGTAAAAAAAACTGCTCCCCTCCACCAACCTGAGGGTGAAGCAAGCCAGAACCCCAAGAAGACCACACCTGTTCCCTTAGGAACCTAACCCATGGCCGGCAAAAAAGATGGCAGAGTAGGAAAGCAAGGTGCAAACCTCCTCACACACATACACCAAGGAAATGACAGCGAGTATAACTAACCCTGAAAATGACCCAAGGACTGCAGAACAGACTACCTACACATGGGGAAGAAGAGAGGACCACACAGAGAAGGGTGAAATGGCAGAGCTGTCACCAAGTGGGACCCAAGCTCTTCCCCCATCCCATCCCACAGGCAGGAGGAAGAGGAACACAGTGGGGAGGGGATAGGTGCCCAGGAACTCTGCACACCTGGCCTTGGGGATCTGCTCTGGGAACACGAGTCCACACTGCACTGGGTTCTGGTGATTAGCAGGGCTGTACACCAGGGAGAGATGGAGCTCTGGGATGCTGAGACTCCTGCCACTTGTGGAGGACAGGCACGCTCCAGTGGTCCCACTGAGACCCAAAGCAGAGGCGGCAGTCTGAAAGATTTGCCAGCGATGGGAGGGGAGCCAGGAGGACAAGGGTTGAACAGAGCTCTTTCTTCAGGAGAAAGAGCAGGTGGACAACACCTCCCTGGCCCTTCCTCACTCTCAGGGGAACCAGATGCCCCCAGCTCCCTAGCTGTGGCTCAACCCCCAGACATCTCCCTGCTTATAGCCGGTACATCAGCCCACTTGGCCCAGCCAGCAGCAGTATCAGACTTTGCTGCCTGGTGGGCAGAGGGAGGCTCTCCCAGCTTTCCCAGCCCTATCACAGCTCAGTTGGGGAGGTACCTGCAGGAGCCAACTCCAGGAGCTCCTTTCTCCCTGCTGGTGGCCACTCGCTAACATAGCATTCCTGCCCACCATGAACTCACCCTGTACCACACATCCCATTAACCTTGCAGCCCAGCCACTGCTGCAGCAGGCAGAGGGCAGCCCCACCCATAGAGATCCCAGCAGAAGCCACTGCTCTGATCATAGCTGACTGGCTGGCAGAAAGAAAGGTGGCCCTGCCCAGTGCCCAACAACAGCAAACTGGGACTCTACCGCAAAGGAGAACCAGGCACTGGAGAGTAAAGAGTCTTCAGCTTCTGGGCACCACAGGATGCCTTCCTCATAAAGCCACTGCTGTCTAGGCCAGGAAGCAAAGCAGATCCATCTAATATAAAGGAAAAAACACAGAAACCCTGACAAAATGAGGAGGCAGAGAAATATACTCCAAACAAAACTACAGAATGAGACACCAGGGCTAAAGAAAAGGGGGCAAAATAAAACAAAGGTCACTGATCTTCTTGATAAAGATTTCAAAGCAACAGTCATAAATATGCTTACTGATCTGCAGAAAAGTGTTGAAGATCTCAGGGAGGAATTCAAGAAAGAGATACAAGAGCTGAACTCAGAGCTGAAGAACACAGTAACTGAAATGAAAAATACAATGGAGGGAATAAATAACAGAAGGCAGGAGACAATAATGAGATGGAAATTAGAGAATAGAAAAACAACAAAGCTGAAGAACAAAGAGAAAAATAATGTCTAGGAATAAAAGAATGTTGAGAGAGCTGTGTGACAACTCCAAATAAAACAATATTTACATAACAGAGGTACCAGAAGGAGAAGAGAGAGACAAAGGGATAGAAAGTCTCTTTGAGGAAATAATTGCTGAAAACTTCCCCAGGTGGGGAATGAAATAGTCACCCAGGTCCTGGAAGCACAGAGAGCCCCTAACAAAAGGAACCCCAGGAAGATAACACCAAGATACATAATAAATAAATGACAAAGATTAAGAATAAAGAGAGGGTATTGAAAGCAGCCAGAGAGAGGAATCCTAACCCCCACTTGGTGAATATTCATCTACCTTTACATGAAAAAGTCTCCCTATTGTTTGCTTGGCATGACTCCACTGGGTCTCCCAGCACCTAACTCTTGTGTGATTTTTGCCTTGCTCTATACTCTTATTTTCCAAAAAAACTCCTAATGGTCAACTGCTTTTTCATGTCTGTTCTTGAGTTGTTTCTCACAACAAGACCAAGAGCCCATCTCCAGTAACAGCCAAACCTATGTCGACATGAATCAAATAACCAAGGACAAGGAGTTTCACAACCTTCCTTAGACCCTTGCTGATGCCCACATGTCCAGCGTTGACTGTTACCCCCTGACCTCAGCCCACTCCTGCTCCCCATTCTGCTTCCCCTTCCCTGGCATAAAAGAAGCTCCAAATCAACTCTCAGTTAAGATGGTTCTTTAGGACCTCAGTCCTCCATCTTCTTGGTCTGCTGGCTTTCTGTAAAGTCTCTTTCCTTGCACCAACACCTTGTCTCTTGACTTACTGACCTGTTGAACAGTGACTGGTATGAGCTTGGACTCAGTAACATAATCTATATGAAAAGCTATAAATTAACTTTTAGGAAATAGTCCAAAAGAAAAATGGGCCACGGAGATGGACAAGTAATTTACAGAAGAAAATACAAATGGCAAACACACATACCAAAAGAAACACAAATTGAAACAAAACAATACGGCTGACCTATTAGACTGCAAAAATTAAAAAGGTATGTATGAGAAAGCCTGTTTCTCCACATTTTCACAAGCATAGGCCATTTTATTATTAGCTTCTCCAGTGAAACCAGCCTATGCATAATGAAAAGGCAATGAACATTGAAAGGTTATGTGCCTATGTGAATTTCCAGGAAGCATTTTTGGGGCTCTCCCCACCTCCTACCCCTGCATAAACATCAGCCATAGAAAGGGGATCAAAGCAGCTGGGAAGGAAAATTAGTGGCCTGCCCCAAGCATTCCTGTCCTCTGACCATTCTTTCTGTGTTTTGGGATGGGGGTGGGGTATAGCTCTCAAAGTACTCATCTCTTCTGGGTTCTGTAAGATAAGAGGTAAGAAGCACAGCTTTTAAGACAAGGCCAAATATTGATAAATTCAAGCCTCAGGCTCTTTTTGGGGATTAACCATCAGAACTAAAATCACAAGACCCAAGTTTGTAGTCTCCTTAGAATCTTCAAAATTATAATTGTCACATATTACGTGGGTTTGGGTAAAGTAAAATTTGAATTTTCTACTCAATACTTTGAAATATGTGTAACTTTCACTTCCTAAAATTTTGGTTACATGACCATGAAACTACTAATCACATTCCATTCAACTCAGAGATGTTCAGTTGACCAGAGCCAATATCTATTATCTCCCCAGTCAACCAGGAAATAAAAATAAAATTATTCATATCTTACATATTATCTTTTACCTGTAAAAAGTTCAACCGTGCTAGAAAATCTGTGATGTAACTTCCTAGGGGTTTGAGACTTGGGTATGATCGTTTGGCCCATATTTCTGGAACTTTTCCAACAAGTAAACTGCCAGAGAGTGCCTCCAATGCAGAATCCATTACAACCACGCCCTTAATAGCTTTTTCTAGGTCCCGTAGAGTGTTACGTATAGTTTTAATTAAACTGCAAGGGAAGACATAACGTCATCACCATGTACATGATGCCAAATATCAACATACAGATTTTACTTTATCCAGAAGAAGAAATATCAGGGATCTATTCACTGCTTTATGGGAGTGTTTCCCAAGATGTTGTCACTTCCCACTTGGGTAACGTAAGGGAATTTTAGGTGATACTTAGGTGATCATTTTTCATTTTAATCATTACATACTTTTCTTTAAATATAGAAAATAACATAATTAGCCTATCAAAATTGTTTCTTTCTGGGTTCAGGTTAATTTAAGTAAAGAATGATTTAAGGAAACCAGGTAAATAATGTTACAGCTGATAACAGAAATATGGAAAAGGTTATAAAGGTGTTATGCAATGGCTAAAACTTGGGAAACACTGCATTAAAACATAAAGTGACTGTTCATTTATACACTTCCAAATACTCTGCTCCCACGTAGGCCCAAACTGCTAAGAACACCATAATTACACAAGAAGTGAAGATTTTAGGCTAGAAGCCTGCGCAACTGAAAGATAGTATTATGTTGTTACATGTAAACATATATGGTCTTTGCATAAGAAATAATTAAGGCAGCACAGTGTTTTAATATGTTTTATTTAAATATGTCAACAAGTCTAGAAATGGAAATAAATTTGGAAACACTTTAGAAAATTCATAACCAAAACAATTCACCATTTGTTAAACCAGTATTAGATCGTAGAAAATTCAAATGATAAATTTGAAGCAAATAATTTGCTATCATGGGGCACCTAATCAACCTAGACTGGGCTCAGGAAGAAAAGGGAGATGTATATGGGTCAATTGGTGGAAAAATGACTAAAGTTGTGACCATACATAGGCCTAGTTAATGCTCATTCTGTCTTTAGTTGCTGAGAATAGTAATGAATGGGTGAGAAATTATGACTAGTGAATATTTTAACCAGTAAAAAGAGATTTTTTTTATCATCATTTTTATATCATAAAGGATATTCTCACTCTGGAGCAGAAGGTTATATAACTTTAAAAGGGGGAGGGGAATTCTAATGAAAGGACAGGTTTTGATAATTTTTTCTTAAGCTTTTAATTCAACATCAGTGTTTCCTTCCATCTACTTTGGTTGGTGGCCTTCTCAATTGCTAGGGAGATAGAGATACGTACTTGTTAAATCTTTCCATTTCTTGTACTAACACAGTATTCATGCTTTCTTCATATATCACAGGATACTTCAATAGTGCTGCTTCAATGTCAAAATCATTTGGTAACTAAGGGAACAGATTTTGAAGATCATGTGTTACTCTCAGAAAGGGTATTTTCATTCAGCTATAATATCAGTAACAGCTAATACTAGGCTGTTGCTGTGTGCTAGGCATTGTGCTAACTGCTCTTCATACATTATCTCATTTAATCCTTACCATACACTCTTAGGTGGCCATTGTTATCACCATTTTACAGATGAGGACAGTTAAGTACAGAGAGGTTAAGTAAGTGCCCAAGGGCACACAGCCAAAATGTGATCTGTTTAAATCCATGGGACTCTAACTCCAAAGCCCATGCTTTTTTACTACAGGATATAACATTTTGCATAAGACATATATTTCTGAAAAGTCGTATAATTTGCTTTGATAAATTTAATTTTGTTGTCCATTGACAAAACTTATTTACCAGTTCATAACTATTTTGTATTTATTTCCAATCAATTATCAATGGGCTCCAAATAGCTTAGCTTACCCCACTATCAAATAATGAATGTGTGAATGTAGCTGGGTTCCAGGGAGCAGGGAGAGGGGCCATCAAGTGACTGATTTCTATGAATCACCTCAGAGAGGCTTGAGAAGTGATGGAGGAGTATCTGAAAGCTATCCATGGGCATTCAAGGCAGACGGGCTATAGGCCAGGTTCTGCTCGTCAGAGTGCCTAACACTGAAATATGGAGATAATTATAGTCTTTACCCCAGTGGGGAATTGTGAAGGTCTGTGCTTGGGACCATAATCATCTGGAAGTTCCCTTAGTTGTTCTTTATTGAATTTAAGACACAGAACAAAGGAGAGAACAGTGAGTATTATTCCACGTTACTTAGTAGGGCTAAATACACTGGGGTGCAGTGTGAAAAACAGACAACTAACAGCGGGCAGCACCTAACGGGGCGCTGATCTCTCCTGGTGCCTCCTTGCCCAGCAAGGCAAGACTGAAAACCATTCACTCCTTGAACCAGCAAGTGCAGACCAGCAGCCTCCATTTAGTACAAGGAGGTCCATTATCTTTTAGAAATAACAACTAGTATGTTCATTAGCACCCCCACAGCTATCTAGTTACTAAGGACTTGCACTGTGCCCAGCATTATGCAAAGCACTTTAAATTCATGCTCTCCTTGATGTTCACAAGATCCTCAGACAATTGGTACTGTTACCACCACTTTGTAGACTGGGGAGCTAATGCCCAGAGAGGCACAGGATCTTACTCAAGGTCACGATGCTGCCGGATGGAGTTTCTGGACGGCCATTCCAGTACTGCTTTGATCACAGTAGGTTATGGGCGACCTATTCTAAGTGACACACTACCTTGTTGAGAATGTCCTTGGTCATTTCTAAGAGAATCTGGTCCGCACTTCCCGAAGAGCCAGTCTGTTTGGAGCCTCCCTGGGTGAGGAGCAAGGACTCAAAGAGAATTTTTGTTTGTTGAAGATCCTTGGAGATATCAACATTTTCATGTAATCCAAATATCTCAGGGTGTTGAGTAAATGGAAGTTTCTACCAGAAAATAGATTAAGCACACATCACATTTTCACTGGAGACATTAATTCATAAGGTAGATACATGCAGACCAAAAAGGGTTAAAAAGCAACAACTAAACATCAGACAACAGAGGAATCAAACTCTTCCAGTTTTCAGTAATCACTAGAAACAAAAGATTTTGAGAGTTGATTGACACCATAACGCTTTAACATTACAGGGGGACAGTTCACTCTGTGCTTTTAGAAAAAAAATTGCACTTAAATCTTGCCAAGTTTTCAGTGACATCAGTTACCTTAATGAATTCAATGTATTCATTGTAGGTGCCTTTGGGAGGCGCAAAATAGTTCCCACTGGGAGAAAACTTATAGTGAGGATTTTCAATTATGTGCAGGTTATAGAAGTCAGTCAGCAGGGTTAGGAGGAGACGCCTGTCCCAGTCATCTGTCACTCTTCCTCCATAGTTACACTCCCCAGTCAGGTAGGATATAGCTTCAAATGGAATTGTATCATATTCATTTATAAATAACTGAAACAAAGGAAAACCAAACCAGAAAAACCTTAAAGTCTTTCACTTCATTTCCATTTTAAGATGGCATTTAACATCTATCCGTCCTTCCATCCATCCATCATCTATCCATCCATCCATCATCCATCTACATAGAAGTGGACTGAAAGTATTATCATCATGGGCTGTCTTTGGATGGCTGGGATTGTTACTGTTTAATTTTAAATTACATTGCTTATCTGCATCTCTCCAGTTTTCTTTTTTTTTTTTAAATAAACACATATTGCTCCTATAATAAGAAAAATATTTAATTAACAAAAAGATGACACAAAGACTTTTTCATATGAATGTGGATAAACCTTATTTAGGGTATTGGTTGTCAATTAGGTGAAGTTTTGTCCCCTACAGGACATATGGCAATATCTGGGGACATTGCAAATTGTCACAACCATGGTGGCAGCTGGGGGTGCTACTGGCACCTAGTGGGTAAAGCCTGGGGTGTTGTTAAACACTGCACAGAACAACTGCCCACAGCAAAGAACTGTCTGGTCCCAAATGCCGGTAGGGTCAAGGCTAAGAACCAGGTGCCTGGTTTAGGGCACCGTTCACAGTGTGACAAAGACAAAGCAACCCCAAAGTTTAGTGCCAGAGCCTGGTTCACACAATATGGCACAGTTTCATTAATAGACAATACATATATTTCCTAGCTTCATTATTACTATAGCAACAATAGTAATAAAAACAACTATTTGAATAGCTGTTATAGAGTCTTATTCATCTCACAGTAACTCTGTAGAGGAGGAAACTGCGTATGGGAAATGTGAAATAATACAAAGGCCTGAATTTATTTCTTCCAGTTCAAGATCCCACACTTTTCCTAATGTGGGAATTTGGGGTAGTATTATGTTTTGGGGTGGGTTAAGTTACTAGGTGAGAGCTGTCCCTGCTCCTGAAGGTTACCTAACAGTGCAGGAATTGCAACTGAAATGGTGCAGTTAAGATAAAAATATTTCTAAGTTAAAAGAAGGCCTTAACTCTTTGAGCTTCCCATGTTCTCAGGAGGAAGAGAAGTGTCAAGAGATATGAATGGGAGGCAGAGAGGGCAGGTCATCTTTTGGGGGAAATAAGTTATTTGTGAAAGAGGAAAGTTTCTCCCTTTCTTCTCTTTGAGGGAAGGGAAAGGTATGTTCAACTGGGACCCCTCCCCCACCAAAACTGAAAGACACCCCGAGAGAAACTCCTGTTAAATTTGTGGCACATGTAAGAAGGAGGCTAACAGCTTATTCCCTGGTTGTCTAGCTGCTTAGCCTCAGTTCGCTGATTTGCCCCTTTGGAGGCAAAAGGCAGCCTGCTGGTATGAGCGGGTGGGGATGGTTTAAAGATGATCCCCTCTCAAGCTCCCAGTTCCTGAAGAAACAAAACATGGATCCGACTGTGCCTGCAGGATCCAGTGCTGTGGCCAGAAAGGTGGATGATACAGAGGCTGTAAGCAGGGGCCTGGCCAGAAGGTGGCAAATTCTCTACTGACTGCTCATCTGCAGTAGGAGGGTTCCAGCAAAACGTTCTGCAAGCTTAGGCTGTATGTACCAACTAAATTGGTCTCAAAAAACAATGTTTAAAACCAATGTCTTTTCATCATGTAATTATAATCCCATAAGCACCAACTGCTTGGTGATACCCTTTCCATAAATTCCTTTTCTACTTAAAGTAGCCTGTTTCTGTTGATGAGAGAGCTAAATTGTAGATGCGGCTGCCTGGAGAAAGAGAATGGTGAGCAGCTACACAAAGCTGGTCCTGCAGGAAGACAGAACCAGGGGCCTTGAGGACAACACTTTGGCGGAGCCAACCAGTGCCAGGGCCTGTCCTCCTTCTGCACCTCTTTTTTAAGTGCGATAATAAATTTCACTGTGGTTCGAGCCGGTTTGAATTGGGTTTTCCATTACTTGCAGCAGGAAAAAATCCAGATGGAGACCATGTTTCATAAACTGCAGTTACAATGATTACCTTAGTAACGCTGGGAGAACTGAGTTCACTGTTCCAAGCAAGGGGAATTGCCTGGGGCCCGGCATACACCGGCCCTCCGTCTGTGTTAATGCTGTCCTAATCCTACCTGTAGCTGCCGAATGCTGATGCGTAAATCTGATTCATTAAATCCATATGGAATATTCCAACCGAGAGGACCAAACTTCTTTCTCTCTTGCACAAGTGCATGAAAAAAACAAACTCCAAACAGCAGCTTCTCCCATGCCTTTAATATAAAAATGGCACAAGACGAAGAATAATCTAAGCAGATTTCCATTCAGTAAAATAAGGGGAATCAGGATCTTTTCCATTATAAGAGTCTATGATCATATATCTCCAAAAACTTCTATTTAAGAAAGGCACACTATCTAAAACAATGCTTACTATCTATAGTATTCATCTTACAACTCCAAAGCTACACAAACGGTAATATTAAAGTGTATTCAAATGTAATAATTCTACTATGTACCAAAGTACTGACTTAAATAATGCTTTGACATTGTTCATTGATATTTATAACTTCAGTACTTAAAGGTCATCCTGTAGTCTCACTGGCACATGCTTGAGATTACAAGTGCACAAGGATAATTAATCATTATGGAAGGAATAAATGCCAACATCAAGTTCCTGACTGTGACTCTTCATTTGGGGGTGACCTTTAAAGCCATTGTTTATTTACTTTGCCCATGGCATGTCCGTATGTGTGACATGTGTATCACGTGGGCCTCTCACTAAGCCTGTGTCTGTGCGCTGGAGGATGGCCACCCATCTCTGAGGCCCCCCCACTCCAAGTAAATTTGAAATTTCAAGTATGCTACATGGCATGTGTTTCAAGTTAGACCATCTCTAACATAACTCCAAATGCATAACAATCCATCCAGCTACTTTCATGTGACATAGAATTGTTTTCTGTAATATTAAAATGCAAGTACAACATAGCTTTACTGAAGACTTGTATTCTTGAAATGTTGTAGATAAATCAAAATGTATTTTAAACATCCTGGATGAATACTGTGGTGATATTTAATATGGGACAAACTTTTTGGCAATGAGATCAATAACCTAATTTACATATACTTCCCACATATTTTCATGTAATGGGTCATCTTGAGGTAATTATTCCTCTACATTTTTTGTCTGTGCTTGTGAGCCAGTTAGATTTCTCCTGTGGTATCACAGAAACCTTAGGAACAGAAGATTTGTGCTAGAGATGAGATGCTGGCAGCCTGAGTCTGAAAGAGCTGTGGCTGAGATTGGATGTGGGCTGCAGAGATGGGACGGGGACACCACAGGAACTTGCCACAGTCTTGTTATCTAGATTTTCTAAAAAACTGAACACCCTTAAACATTGTAAGAAAAAAATAAAGACGTTTAAGCCTTCTCTGAAGGCACGTATTTCTCCCCTAATAACTGTTTTTTCCAGCTAACTGCTGAATTCTGTCCTGCAGGGCCCCTTTTGTGACTCCAGGATGCTGCCTTCTCTGCCTCCAGATCACTGCCACTTGCTTTGCTTTTTCTTGCAGTGGTTTGTGTTGACTCACCCAGACTCCTTAGCAAGACATGAAGATCTTCACTCTTGCCCCGATATTCTTCCCTGCTATTTCCTACCAGTCTAGCCAAAATGGGCTATTCACGCTCTTTCCACATCCTTGTCATCATTCCGTGCCTGCAGGCACACTTTCTGTGCCTACTTCAAACATTACTTCCTCCGTGAAGCTTCTCTCAACTTGGCCAAGAGTTAAATCACACACAAGTGGGAAGAGACGGAATGAACTGGGTACCAAATTCCGCCGCTGACACTGCTGAGCTGCATGACCTCGGTGATTGACTTGATTTACCCGAGCCTCAGTAAACAAAGTTGTAATTAGAACACAAGGTTGTGATAATAAGACCCACATTACAGGGCTGTTGTATGGCTTGTATACTTAAGCTACGTGGAATCTGCTGGTGCTCAATAGATGCTTGTTCCCTTCCTCGCTGCCTCTCTTCTTTCTCTGTCCTATGTCCCATAGGTCATAATACTATCAAGGCAGTGGTTCCCAACCTAGCTGACATTTTAATTTCTTTTGTTACCTGTTTATTTATGTGTACAGTTCTTGAGCTCCACTTTGGACAAGCCCCCCAGACTCACAAGCCTCCCAGGGCTCTCCTTGCATAGGTTTCCCTGGACTAGAATGTAAGTGCTACGAAAACAGAGATTTTTGTATGTTTGTATCTTTTATATGGTCATGTGTTCATTGCCATATTACCAGTTCCACAAGAGTGTCTTCTGCCTCATAAGTGCTCAAGAAATATCTATTGACTAAATGAGTAGAAGGATGTAGGTACAGAAATGTGTCCCTGTGCTAAGGAAAACACAACTGAGTACAGGGGACAGATGTGTAAACGGAAAACTAATACTGTTCCTAAATAACTCAAATGCTCATGATGTCAATTTGCCTGATTTACAGAGATCATATTCACTTTGAATCGCCAAATGATGACAGTCTGATTAGTGCCGGCCCCAGGGTCTTAAGTTTGCCTTTTCAAAGGGCTCCCCAGCTATTTCTGGTAGCCTCCAAAGAAATTCCATGTGTGCCTATAAACCAGCCACATACAGAAATCCTGTGGCAATGGCTCCCAAAGTGTGCTTCAGGAAGATCAGCATCTCTGGAGAATGTGCTAGAACCATACATTTTAAGCCCAACTCCAGACAGACTAAATTAGAAACTCTGGCAGTAGAGAGCCCAGCCAGATAAACAGGAAGCACAGGGAGAACTGCAGTCCAGGGCATTTCACTCTTTCTTCTCTCCCCCACCAGTTCCCATTTGCTTTTACTACCAGAGAAGCTGCCTGGCGCAGCCTTACCCTTTGCCACTGTTCACTGAAATGGTGACACGAGGCAAAGGTGCTGCCTTTGAATGGTTCACAGACCCCAATACTGAGGGTGCCAATGTTGCTTGCTCCCTATTCTAACACAGAAGGAGGACAGTGCTGCTTCTCCAACTCAGTGCCATGCTTTACTTGGATCATCTGAGCCCCAAAGCACCTCTGCTTTCGTTAAGAATCTTTTAAAGTTCCCTTCTCTGCTTCTAGCTCTTGCTCCTCTAATTGCAGGAGCTCGAACCCTGGATGGCGATCAGGCATCATACCATCCTCTCCATTCTACTACTCTCTCTTTCTAGCTAAAACCACCAAATAGCCCCCTTTCTCCCGGAGTTACAAACAAAACTATTGCTCAGAACTAGGGGCACAAGGAAAGTATCACTAAGCTGAGAGAACTGGGCTGGTTTCCAGAATTCAATCCTTTATCTTCAAAATCATTCTTTTTCTGGCTCAAATAGGCAAACAGGATAAAAAGCACGTGTTGGAGGTGAGGGCAGGGGGTGATTTTCCCTTGACACCGATATTTCATCCATATGGGGAGACCTCAGTTAATATAACCCCTGGATTTCTCCAGCCTTGTACACACTCAGTGCAGGAGAGGGGAGTGACTAACAATGGTAAATTTGGGAAAAGGTAACCCAGTATGCTTTGCTCAGCTCCTCCCTTTTCTCTCTTAGAGGTGAGCTTCCTGCAGAGTTAGTTTTCCTCTGTTTCTTTGAGTGGATAAATATACTTAATTCTGGGTTCAGTAATATGAAGCCCATTTGTTCACAGACATAAACTATACTTTCCAATCTAGTCTAAATGCATAATTAAGGTTATAATTTGGTTCTCTTATGTTCATACTATTTCCCTTTACTTAATTGGTAAGAATTTTGGCAAGGAATGCTATTTATTGGGCCTTCTCAAGTCCCAACATCATGTACAAAACTGTTTTACATGGATACACTGAAAGACAGTATAAATATGTCAGACATTATCAGTAGAATTTCAGTTCCATGAAGGCAGATTTTTTTGTTTTTTTGCAAGAAGGCAGTCTATTTTATTCTCACTGCTTTATGTCTAGTACCTAGAAGAGTGCCAACACACTTACTTGTTGAAAGAATGAATAAATGATATGGAAATAGACTGCTTCTCTTGGGTTTTAATCAAACACACCATTGGTCTTTGGTTTACAAGCTAAGGTACATTCATTCATTCATTCAAAAAATATACAGTTGGATGTCTACTCTGTGGGAAGTAGAACACAAACTTAGGGGAATAAAATGTTGAACAAAGAGAGGGACAATTTCTGTCTTCTCAAGAAATGCCTAAAGTTTAACATAATTAAATAGATTATTTAATTTCCATATTTTCTCATATAAAAACATTTTAAAAGTTACAGAGGCTGACAATTACCAGCTCCTTTCCTTGGCATCCATGGAAAAACTGAAGATCAGAAACTGGATCAGTGAGATATGATTGGAGGAGATTTAGCCGAAGACCCGTGGGAGGTTCGTTAGTCATTTTTACTCCATTCTGCAGAATTGTTACTGGGAACTAATGCAAAATAAACAGAGCATTACTCAAGACAACCAGCTCCAGTCCTAAAAAATGCATATACTACTGGGTTAAAAATAGATATTAACAGCTTAACAGAGGACCCCAGAAATATTTTTAAAACATCTTAGAATTAAGCGTATCTGTCACACAGTGTGACAGATAACTAACTAAATATACTGAGCTCCATAGGAAATATACATACTTTGGGAGATGGATAACTGGTGAGCCAAAGCCTAAAAGATGAGTTACAGACTTCAGGGGTAAAATCTTCACACATCTTCTCCAACACGGGCATCCAGGACACAGCGAGGTGACAGTTCTGTAAGCAGACCCAGGTTCCTTCTTCTACTGCTGATTTAATCATTTTTGCTGCGATTGGTCCCTGTCCTTGTCCCAGTGAAATAGCTTGAAATTTATTTCCACACATAGCTTTATCATTTGCAAATTTCAGCAGGCCTAAGAGGGTACAAAAAAATGGTTTCCCTGCTTACTCTATTAATTTTAAACTATGCCTTACGTTTCAGGGAATGGGTATTTAATTGTGGGAAGTTCAAGTTACCTTTCCTTTATAAATACCAGATTTACAATCAAATAGGAGATGGAATTGAGCATGATGATTTATAACTTCTTAAAACTTTGCATATAGACACTTACTGGCCATGGGATCTGCTCCTGGAGACAGCACAAAAATTAAGGGAATGGTGCAATTTGAATCCAAGTAACTCTTTGTCAAATCAAAGGGTGGAGGCTCTACAAACTTTTTCCCTAGTTTGTCAGTTACATAATTCGTTATAGCTGGAGTTATCTGTTAAAGAGGAAGAGGATATGATCTTTAGAGAAATTCTTATTTCACATAACTTTGATTATTACTGAAAAGCAGCAAGAGTAAAAATGGGCCTAATGGCCAAGAAAAGCATGCAGCACACCAGAGACAAAGTGTGAATGTCCCTCATACATAAAATGTGGCTATAAATTGATGGGACAAGACTAACCATCTGAAAGAAAAATGGGCGAAGAACATAAACAGTTTATAGAAAATGAAACCAAAATGGTCTTAAACATATGAAAAGATGTTCAGCCTTATTCAGTACAGCAGAGACTGCAAACTGGCCCCCTTGTCTCCTTCTAGTCATAGAGCCCCAAATTTCCCCAGCCTTTTTGGCTTGGGTAGTTACATGTGGCCTTGTGACTAAGTTTTGGCCAAAGAGATTCAAGTAGACATTTTGTAGGGAGCTTCCAGATCCTGTCTTTATAAGTAAACTGCCTTCAACAATCTTCAACAGACGTGGGGTTCATGAACCAGCTTCTGTCTTGCTGATGACGACCATGCCCTAGGGCACCTTTCTCTTAGGCTAGCAGGAGAGACGGAACTTGAATCTCCCAGTGATCTCACAACCAGAGCTGCCCTGCCTGCCCTCAAGCGTTTGCTTTAGGCTGTTAGGAGAGAGAGAAATTAACATCCATTTCATTTAAGCTGTTGTATTTGCGGTCTCTGTCACAGCAGCTCAGTTTCTACAAAAACACTCAAAATAAAAACATAAATTATAACTATATTTAGATACCAGTTTTCACCTATCACATTGTTATATATATATAAATGGGACAGAAATAGCCTCTGTGTGTTGACCCCTAGATTGTTTATTATTTCTTCACAGCAGGATGAAATCTGTTAGCACTAAAGCCTACTGGCACCAAACTCAAATTTTTACACTTTCAGTTGTTCTAAACACAGCCCAAATAAGCAGCACTTGGCCATTTAGAGCCTGCCTGCTTTGCAGTAACTGCTAGCCATCAATAAGATAAGCCCCAGCACAGAAGACCTCAAGCCTCCAGGGCTCCGACCCAGAGACTCGTGCCACAGTGCTGCTGAGCAACACCACCTCAACACCACCTAGGCACCCGCTCCCTTGCGAGTTCTCTCCCCCTGGACCCGCGGCCTCCCCCATCTAGCAGGAAGCTTATCAAAGCAACATCCAGGATCACACCTGTGTGCTGCCGCCTCCTCCTGGTCACATCCTTTTCCTCAGTCAGCCCCGAAATTCCTGAAATGCCCTGCAAGGACCGGCAAAGATCCAAAATTTGGCCAACTACTGTGTAGGCAAAAGTTGCAGTAAACAGACATTCTCATACACTGCCAGAGAAGAGTAAGCTGGGTAACTGTCATGGAAGGCAACTTGGCAATATCTATGAAGTTACAAATGGGCAGACCCACGGACCCAGCAATCCAAACATTACTGGGCATGCCAAGAAGCAGGAAAATATAATCCGTAAAAAACTCAGTCAATAGAAATAGATCCAGAAATGATAGAATTAGCCATCAAGGATTTAAAAACAAGTGTTATAACTGTTCAAGTATTTAAAGGGAAACATGAACAGAAGGAGAAATAGAATACCTAAAAAGCACCAAGTGAATGAAGTTTCTGAACATCAAATATATAACAACTGAAACAAAAAATTAACTGGATGGGATTAATAGCAGACTGGACACTATAAATAGAAATCAGCAGACTTAGAGATAGTAACAGAAGCTATGCAGACTGAAGCCTGGGGACACAGAGGATTATAAAATAATTAACAGGATATCAGTCATGTTAATTATATCAGATGGTATAATATCAAGCAGTGTAATGTATATTTAACTGGAATCATGGGTGGGATAGCAAAGAATATTTGAATAATGCCCAAAATTTTTCCCAAATTTAGGGAAACTCTATACTTACAGATCCAGGGAGATCAATGAACCCTTCTGAGCATCTGAAATGAGGGTAAGGAACCAAATAACAGCTGAAGGCCTAGAATTTCATAAATGGCAGAATATCTGGGTTCCAAACAGAACACATTTGTCTTTTACCTTATCAGGTCTTAAGCAACGAAGAATTATTATTTTCTGCAGTTCATTTAGCCTCTTATCCATTGGTGCTGGAAATTTAGCATTGTGTGGCTCTTTACTGTCATAGATTTCCCGCCATTCCGTTATATAGTCACAAAAATGTTGCCTAATGGAAAAAAAGCTTAATAACTAACTATTCTTTCATTGGAAAAAAATTTTTTTTATTAAGGTATCATTGATATACAATCTTATGAAGGTTTCACACAAGCAACACTGTGGTTACTACAGTCACCCATATTACCAAGTACCCCACATACTCCACTACAGTCACTGTCCATCAGCGTAGTAAGATGCCAGAGAGTCACTACTTGTCTTTTCTGTGCTATACTGCCTTCATTGGAAAAATTTTTTAAAGAGGTTTCTGAACAAAGAGATGAACCAAGACAGCTAAAGAACTGCTTAAGACTCACTAGATTATAAATTTACCCATCACCATTCAATGCTAAGGCATCAAGTTTAAGCAATTACCTGAGTCCTTTGAAGGCAGGAAATTCACTTGCACGACAAATTTCCTCCCAGCTTTTATCCTGTAGCCAAGATGGATCAGGATTTTTCTCAGCACTCTTAAGACTTACTCCTCCAGTTAAAAGAAACATCAGTTCCTGGTATTCTATTTCTTTCTTTGCCCTGTATTCCCAAAATAAGAACGGTTATAAATTGTTGATCTTAAAACTGAATGAAGTCAATTTCTGCTTCTATCGCTTGGACAAATATAATCAGGACTGACTTATACTACTGCTATAAACAACTAGAAAACCAGACAAAACGAAAGAAACAATTGTTTTTGGAAATTATACAATAGCCAGTGCAGGACTGCAGTCTCTGAAAAAAGGAAGACAAGGTGATCCCTATGTTTGCCTCAGCGACCAACTTTGCAGGCATTTTCCAGATTCAAAATCAGAATTTGGTAGTATTGCTGAGTGGAAGAGTCAGAGAGCAGAGTTAAGGAAGGCTGAGCTGGCTGGAGTTTGTGGGCAGAATACCAGAGGGGAGGGAGTTGCATGGAAAAGGAGCTCCAGAAATCTGCATAGATATCCTCTTGATTCTAGTGCTAAATGCTAAGTCATATATAGGTGGGGGTAAAACTCCAGGATGCGACACAAAGAATATCTGGGGAGCTGAAACCGAGCAGCTACCAGACCGCACAGGACTAGAGATAGACCTTCTTGACTGCTAGGGTTGAATGCTGACAAGGACGTGGAGCAACAGGAACTCTCATTCATTGGTGGTAGAAGGCAAAATGGCACAGTTACTTTGGAAGACAGTTTCTTGCAAAACTAAACATACTCTTATCACGTGATCCAGCAATTACACTCTTTGGTACTTAATCAAGTAAGTTGAAAAGTTAGGTGCACACAAAAGTGTGCACACAAAAGCCTACACACAAATGCTTATAGCAGTTTTATTCATAATATTCAAAACTGGGAAGAAACCAAGATGTCCTTCAGTAGGTGAACAGATAAATAAACTGTGGCACATCCAGACAATGGAATATTATTCACTGCTAAAAAGAAATGAGCCATCAAACTGAGAAGACATGAAGGACCTTACACACGTATTAAGTGAAAGAAGGCAATGTGAGAGGCTCTATTTCTTGATCTGGGTGTTGGTTATATAGATCTTTGCTTTGTAAGAATGTGTTGAACTGTATGTGAATATTTTGTGAACTTTTCTGTGTGATTTAAATTTTAAAAATCAAATCAAAACACCAATGCTATCACAGAAGAATGCACAAGTAAAATCATGAATTAAGCAGAGCAGAAACATGATATCCTTTTGTGAGAAGCCATCTTTATCAATTAGATTTTCCAGGCAGCTTTTAAAAATAAACAAATTAAGAAAAAGCAATTAACTTACAGAAGAAGATTGGCACATAGTAAAAAGGAAAACAACAGCTTGTCCTTCTCAAATAGTGATCGGCATATGTTACAATATAAGTTGTATGTGAAATGGTCATTTAAATATCGTAGGCGCTTTTCCAGGATTTTGGATTTGTTACTAAAAGGTTAAAGAAAAGAAAAATATATTGAGCCAAACAAAACTAAGAAAAAATAAGCACCATATGAATTAACATGTAAGCTGCTTTTATTTTATCAAAGTACCTGCTGTTAAAAATGTGAAACCACAAATGCACACATAAGTGCATATAAAACCAGTGAAATCTGAGTAAGTTCAGTGAATTGCACCCATGTGAATTCTCTAGTTGTGATCCTGTACTATAGTTATGCAAAGATATTGCCACTGGAGAAACAGGGTGGAGAGTACATGAGACCTCCCTGGACAGTTTTTTATGTGTTCAACTTCTTATAAATCTATACATTAAAAACAGGGCATAATTCCATGAGAAAATGAAATATGGCTTATATCAACTCTGTATTTTAAAAATTCTAAGTTTCTTATTGTACTCCAACATTCTTAAAATGACAAAATTGCAGAAATGGGGAACAGATCAGGGATTGCCAAGTGTAAGGGAGAAGGAGGTGGAGGGAGGGAGTAGGTGTGGCTGCAGGACAACACGGGGAGCCTTGTGGGGATGGAGGTGTTGTGTGTCTTGACTATATCAACACCAATATCCTGGCTGTGAGACTGTACTGCAGGTTTTCAAGATGTCATCACCAGGGCAACTGGGTAACAAGGATGCAGGATCACTGTATTATTTCTTAAAATTGCATATGGACTTACACTTATCTCAAAATGAGAAGTTTTTTTAAAGGTAATACTTGGTCTTGTGGGACTGGGTTAGAAAAATAGGGGGTACTGATAATTCTCTACACAGAGCTTTCTGTAGAGGACTTGTTTTTAGAATTGTATGAATGGCCTATATGCTTAAAAATATAGTAACATTAAAATCAACAAGGATGAGGGGAAAACTCTAAAGTGAAATACAAAAATAAACAAATGAACCTAGCTGTATTTCATATGAGTAACAGCACAACACCGAAGGTGTGTGTCGGTGGGGAAACTAACTCAAGTATTTCCGAATAGCTTTTTGTATCCAAAACCAAAAAGACTGCCTGTGTGGACTGCACTCAGTTCTCTTCAGCATATACCCAGGAATTGCTGGCTATGGCAGAATTACTGGATCCTATGGCAAACCTCCAAAATGTTCCCAAAGTTACTGCCCTGTTTCACAACCCCACCAGCAACACACGCGGGTTCTGAGGACATCACTCTCGTGAACACTTGTTATTGACAACGCTATCATGTGGTTTGTGTAAATTCAAATTCCAAATCCTAACTGGGAACACTTAGGCATTTCACTCCCTCAGGAGAGATCGTTCTACCAAGAGCCCATGCAGAACACACACGGAAGCCTCAAACTGTATTTTTATTCTACTTAACAAGTACAACAGTAGTAAATACCAGACATTGTTATCATACTTCACACATATTATCTTTTTAGATTTCTCTTAACAACTCCAAACGGTAGGTTCTATCATCCCTGTTTGAAAGATAAGGAAAATTGAGGCAATTCCAGCAAGGTGCACAGACTTGCCTGTGTTCATGTAGCTAATGTGGGAGAGAACTGAGGTTTAACCCCGCCCTCCAGGCTGACTCCCAAGTCTGTGTACATTAATTGATGAAAGCGAAAATACCTCGCAGATTATTAGAAATGTGGGACTGAAGTACATAGGAATTACTAGACACCTCAAGTCTGGAGAAAGAGATACTGGAGTTGCCAACAAAGTTAAGTCATGCGTATTTTTGAAATAATTAAGAGAAAGGCAGGGAAGAGAACCAAAGCTAATCCCTCTATCCCTAAATCTTGAGTAGGAGTAAAACAAAACTTAAAATAGGAAGGAGGCTTTCTTTTCTTTCTTTCTTTTTCTTTCTGTGTTTTTAAATGTTTGACAATGAATACACATTATGTATGTAATGAGAAAAAAAGTTACGTATTTTTAAATGGAAAGGATGGTGAAAATCCAACCTAGAGAGGATGAATGAAGCTAGAGAAGGTTTACCTGTCGTGAATGGAGTTGATATAAAGGTTCACAAACCAGGTGAGAGAGTACTGGTACATGGGATCGATGTTAGCCAGGTCTGCGATACTGAAGAATAAAACTGATGAATGTTTAGCGATAGGTCTGTAGCCTTCTCGAGACTCTGCTAGTTTGAGTTCTGTTTTTTCTGCAATCTAGAGGAGAAAATTCAAGATAAAGGAATGGGAAATGGAAATGTGTCTTCATGATGTATTTTCCATATAATGAAGTTTATATTTAAAAAATACCCTCACCTCAATGACAAAATTACAGAAGCATAGTTTATAAGAAATTAAGAGCTTTATTTTGCCAAAAGCCAGAAAGGGAAAAAAGAAGGGAGAAAAGAACTAGGGAGGGAGGGAGGGAACAGGAAGAGAGGGAAGAAGGGAGGAAAAAAGAAAAAAAATGGCTTTACAGATTAAAGGTGTGATTTCTTATTTCGGAAATACCAGAGCCATCATCTTTGCTTAGTCGTCACCTGAATCTGACATTTGTCTATTACAGTCGCTCACCCTCTTTTACTTTAATATGTCAGAGAGAGGGGGAGGAAAAGGATAGAGATTAAGTGTGCATATGTGTGTGTGTAAGGTATCAACATGGAAACCAGGACCTGGCACAAAGTTTGGCACAGTAGATACTCAGAAATATATGCTGGCTGAGGGATTTATACATTAAGAAAATCTTTTTTCATCTAACTTCTCACATGTTTAACTTTTCTGGACTTCAGACCCAAAGAAAAAATTTTTCCAAGGTAACAGCTCTTCATGACAATTCAGTGTGATAGGCTGATAGCTACAGGGAAAATGTTTCGAGTGCTTTTCCACCCTGCTCTCCCTTCTCTGGGAATGCGATCCGCAGACTCTGCTGCAGCAGTGCACCTACGTACTCACGCGTATATTATGTATTTAAAAATAACATTACGCCTTATTTGCAGCTGATTCAACCAGATGATAGGGACAGACTTAGACCCAAGATAAGCTAATCAATTTCTCCCCAGAGAATCAGAACTTTCAGAGCCTCAAGTACTTGTTACTTGATTTTAGGTGGTAAGGGGCATCAGTGCTACACAGGCAATGGGTCCAGAGTTGGTTTCCATGTGCAAGATGAATGTATGAAGGACTCCATACAAAAGTTTTACATAAGCATTGGTCTTCAGAATGAGCAGAGAAGCCCCGATGAGGACTACACGACCTTAGAGAGAGGGGCAGAGACACAGTGTGGGGACGTCATGCTTCCCATTCATGCTTAAGGCTTGTATGTACTTCCTACAATTGAGAAAATATCCCATTGTAACTTTTTGATTTGAGTGTTCTGGTCCTTGTAAACAAGCTTTCCAAAAACCACATAAGTATAACCACAACTAAAATTAAGTGCTGAACCTTAATCTTAACTACAAATAAGTAAAACAAAGTTATCAGCAGTGAAAATTAATCACATTTTACACAGACAGCATAATCTTAGTATTCCCACTTAATCTGTTATTTAAACTTTGTTATAATAAAGTACTCTAACCAATAAATATTTTTCTCTGCTTTCCTCCCTGAGTCTTAATAGGAAATAAGTTGATAAATGGTTCCTATCCTTTTTCTCCTTTGAAAAAACTGTGTGATTAAGGGACAGTGAAGAGCTACTCTTGCTCTGAGGGACCGAATTGGGAAGGGAGACATTATAGGCTGTGTCAGCCATGGTCCCCAGATGGACGGCTGCCACAGAATATTACTCGGAGGAATTACATAGGAATTACTAGGATACTACCCTACTTCTTTGGCTTTCCTGAAATGGGTGGGAAAAGTCATTACTGTCACATTCGCCTAAAACTAAACCCATCCTGAGGGAAAGAGTGCCGCGACACTTTACAGGTCCCTTTTCCCAGAGCTGATACGCGGGGTGGCGGTCAGTGGAAGGATGCTGAACAATTTGTTCAATTTCTATTTAGGTTTCTTTTAATTTTTTAATTCCCCCAATATGAAGATGCGCTTAATTCATTGGGTGGGTCAGGGAGGACTGAAAATTCTCAAAATCAACAAAATCCCCATAGAAATCATTCTGTAATATCACTGAAATATGTGAACTTGGGCCTCATCTACTCTTCCTGGGCCCTAGTTTTCTCAACTGTGAAATATAAAAGATGACTGATAGCTAAGGCCTCTTCCACCTGTAAGATTGTAGGGGTCTATTAAAAAAAAAGATGCAATATAAAATACCATTTGGCTATATGAGATGAGATGAATTTGCAATAAGTATGTTACTGTTTGTGGACCACCTGCCACCCCAACTTTCATACCCCTCTCTCCAACAAACAAATGACACAGCGATGTCAGAAAAACATCCTTATTAGCTCCTAGAACCACTTACTGTCCAATTAGCCAGCAATTACCTCCACACGTCTTAAGCTCCAACCAGGAATGGACGTAGGCTGAATTCTCAAACTCAATTTTTAGATGAAGAGTCAACTAAAACTTGAATAAACCTGAGGAGCTTGCCTTACCTATGCAATAATTTAAAAACTATTTTTTAAATGTTCATTCTAAATTTATTTCTTCTGTGTATAAGTACCATTTACATCAGACCAGTTTTGAATAATTGAACAGCAAGAGATACTCTCTTGTGAGCTTAAATTAGCTTAAAACGTTTTGGTGTTTTATGAATGCTTTTTCTTTTCCAGTAAGGCTAGCATATCACTGTCCTCAAGGACTGACAGCAAACTGGATTCTTAAGAATCAAAAGATTCCTAGGATTCTTTTTTCACCTGCTGTTTCTTTGTTATCTCGTTGGACATCATTTTAGCTGAGTCTAAGACTTTAATTGCACTTTCATCTTCTAGAATGTTCCCTTCTGAAGATGATAATGTTTCTAAAATTTTTTTCTCTATATCTTTTAGCTGTTTCTTATTAGCTGCAGACTGAAGAATAAGAGCATTTCGTTCCTCTTCTAATTCTGGTCTGAAAAGATAGAAACATTTCATCTAAATTTATAGTATCTTATCTAAATTCATATCTAAATATTAGATATCAGAATTTTGTAGACATGTCATACAAACTATGATGATTAATCTCTTTATCCTGAGGGAAAAAAATTACTTCCATACAAATATTGTTTAAGAAATTCAAGCCCCCCTCAAAAAAAAGGCATTAATTGTATGTATATAAAATGTGACAGTAACATGTACCACAGTAGGACTAGGAATATGTTAGGTTTATCCATAAGGCTTAGCTGGTAAAGAGAGCATAAGAACTGGGTTAGAAACTCAGATTATTAAACTTGTTCTTTCTTCCTTGGCTTTATCATATTCGGTCTCATCTTCAGTATCTCTTCTAGAAGAGCAGACACGAAAGGGTGACTTGGCACACAACTGACTTCTCAAGCCCAAGACAACACTGGCTTCTATCTTAACAAAGATGGTATGAAACTTCAAAATAACATAACGCACCATGTTATAGAGTATGTAACAACATGGTTCTAGCCTGGATTTTATGCAAGTGGGATTCAAATACTGGGAGTGACAACAGTATCTCATATTTTCATTTATAATTAGATTTCATGTAATAGACTAATTTTAATGTTATATTAAGCTCCATTTGGAATCAAAGATTACTTCATGAAGCAATTCTTTACAAGTAGCCCTTCCAGGTATCATAATACTTTTTCTTGTTTAAGAAATAACACATGCTAGTAATGGAAAAATACGTAAAGTATAATAAAAATTAAAATTATTCATAATCTTACCATCCCCAACGATGATCACTACCAACATTCCGGTGTATTCTTCCTTCCCAACCTTTTTTTTTGTATATATGAATATTCATTCATGCATTCTTTTTTTTACAAAATATTACCCAGTGTATACAGTCTTGTATTCTGCTTTTTAATTCTTATGCTAAATATTTTATTTCATCAATATATTGTACATGAGTCTTTGAACACATTTCTGATTTTGTCCATAGCCTGCACTCCTTGGGGTGAAATTTTTTAGCTCAGACCATCAGATACAAGTCATAAGTCACAGCATGTCACCTGAATCCTACTATCCATACCGAGAGCCCATTAAAATGTGATTGGTTTATAGAATGGTTATTTTAAATGACTATATAATTATTTAACTTATAATAATACAAAATATAAGATTTGAAAAAGGTTTTGAAATAATCACATGGAAGTATTAATGGCCTACAGATATTCTGCTCTAGACCACCTGAAAGCATCTAAGAGAATACATACCTCTCCTTTGCAACAACAATACCTAGTAATTGATCTTCAAGTCCCTCTGGAGTTATCATGAAGTTGAGCAAAGACACCTTGGTAGCCAGTTCTGGCATATAGTGTGGGTTTCTTAGTTTTGTCGTGATGTAAAACTTGAAATCAAAGGAATACTCAATAATGACCTCCCCAAGTCTGATGCAATCAATGCCACCTATATTTCAGGAAACAGATTCATAATAAGTAGGCCAAAGTTACAGAGACCCTCTCTCCATGTGAAGGCCTTTCCTAGGTTACAACTAAAGGGTCCTAAAGTGATTTAAAATAGAATACAGGGGTGACAACAGTCACTACTCAGAGGCAAGTAAGCAATACACACCAGGCTCATTCACTCTGGCATGTACTGCAGGACATTTTCTGGTTGCCGTGGAGCCTTCTAAATCAAGACTATTTTTGATATTACTTCCTCTACTGATTTTCAGTCATGATTTCAAAATGATTTGTACATGACTAGAACTCTTAGGAGTCCTAGAGTTTGGCAGAGAGAACATTTTTATAAGCAGAAAGATACTCGGGTCCACATTAACCATTACTACTCAAATAATGCATAAGATAAAGGGATTTCAGGCTGGCTTCAACTTTTTAATGTTCTTTACTGAATAACAGTCTAGATAACACTGGTTAAAACAATGAAGGGAGGCAAGATGTTTATTTTAGAATATCTGACCTAAGTTCATTCCCAATAGTTGCTCCAAATTTATTTTCATGCGTAAGAAGGACAGAAGTTGTGAGTTATCAACATTATTATTAAATTTATATAGTGGATTTATTGCCTCAAAGGTATGACTCAAAGACAGTGCAATCATCTTTCAGTTCTACCAACTAATATTGATTTCTACCTTGTTTAAAAGTTTGTCTAAGCAGTAAAGGCTCTAAAGATGGATCCAGTTCTTCGCCAACATTTTCCAGTAGAAGCGGAATCCCAAACTGAATACAGTTTTCCAGTGTTCTCATATAGTCTGCATCCGATAGCTTAATAACACTAAGCTGATTTTCTTTCTCAGAGTTTTTGATCCACTTGTTGGCTTGACCCTGGGGGTCAATCATTAAAGACCTAGAATATAAGAAGAAAAATTCTGAGGGGAATAAATCGATGCTGAGATTTCTTTGGAATTAGTAATTTAAATCATAAACATCACCATCAATGTGTACAAATACAGACTGTTTCACATAGATTATCAGGAGTAATCCTCACAAAAGACTTGTGAGAAAAATGTGAAGTGGAGTCTCATCCCTGTTTATTTTTGAATTGAAGAAATTCAGTCTCAGGGACTATTTTGCCCAAGGTTCCAAGGTTACAAAAGTAGGTGAATGTCCTAAACTATGTTTTCTACCTTTATCTTGCATCTACCTACCACTTCAGCATTTTATTAAAAATAAAAATAATAATAATAATAGGAGAAATGTGGGATCAACATATAAATCAAGTACAAAAATCAAACGAATATTCATATTTGACCTGATTGTTTATAGTTCATAATGCGTGATCAAAACCGAAAGTTTCTGTGATGACTGCCCTTGTACTGTTCACCATGTAAGAATTTATTCACTATGTAAGAATTCGTTCACCATGTAAGAACTTGTTCGTTATGCTTCAGAAGATTGGAGACTGACGAGAATTAGGCTTGAGATGGATTAATGATTGTACATTGAGCATTGACCCCCCTATACTGAATTTTATTGTTGTTAACAACCATTTGATCAATAAATATGAGAGATGCCCTCTCAAAAAAAAAAAAAAAAAAAAAAGTAGGTGAATGTCAGAAGTAGAACATGGTGAGCCTGTAAGCTGTGTTCTTTCCAACATTCACACAATGTCTTCCCAGTAATTTTAATAAATGACATCTGTAAATACAGTATGAAAAATAATCCTATCTATTGCATAAAAAATGTAAAGTAAGAGACCCACCAGCCTAAAATGGATTTCCTCAAGTTATGAGTAGAACCATAAACTAAGTTTCCAAGTTTAGTCTGGCACATATTTGAGATGCATTCAGGAATTATTTTGTACAAAAGTATGGTAAAGGCTGTGATCAAGAATATATGATTCATGGTCTCAGATATTCAAAATATGATGTGCTTTCCTCTTGCTCCACAATGATGCTGACTGTCCTGTTTTCCCTTTTTATTCAGTACAGTGCATTAAATTATCTTGTAAAAATATTAGCACAGAAAGGCAAGTTTTCATCTTATGTCACATTGGCTTTCTCATTTTTTTTTTCTGTTTTAGTAGCTTCTGGGATACAATCCCCTTTTCCTTTGTCTACAAGTAAGCTCTTTAACCAAGTACTCTCTGATAACTCTGCTTTTAAACTGCCTTCCTTTTCAAAAGACAAAATGATGTAGTACTAGTTGGCTGGTTGTTTTCTTTCTCAGCTCAAATTGTGCTGAAATCCTCCTGAAAGCACAAAAAGGTCCAGACAACTCATTAAAATTTACTTCTGCTATCATAGCAAACAGAGGAAAAGTGTTATGGAAATGAGAAAATTATTTTGCATTCAACTGCTTAAAAGTTGCCTAGTAATTAGATTAGATGCTTTTAGTACCTTTCAAGGCCCCATTTAAGGGGTCTTTTTCTTCCTTGTTGATCCTTAATATTGGAAAAATACAGTATTTGTTTATTCTCTTGCAAAAGTAACAATTTTTATCAACATTTTAATGCCAATCAGTGTTCTTGGTGATGCAATAATAGAGATTCTTATTTATTCGAAAGGAATCAAACCCCTACTTAATATAACCTTATTTAAGTATTTATTACAAATAAAATTGGAAAGATGAATTGTGTCCATCAGACAGCTAAGGCCATGCCCTGGTACTTGTATTCCAAGTGCACCTCACTGTAGGTATGAAAATGCTGCTAGTCTACATCTGAGATCCTGCACGGTTTGAAGAAGGCATGGCCCATCTGTGTTTCTGACAGAGGCAGGGATTTGGGGGAAAACTAGCTTTGCTATTAAGTAGTCAGGGTGATTAGTTAATAACAATAATAAAGCAGCTTAGTAAGAATTTTCACCATGGTTAAAAAGAAAACACAGAACTTGGGGTGTAGACACTGAAATGAGGTATTTGTGATGATTATTAAAAATTACCATCTATTGAGCACTATATGCTAAGCACTTCCTCACAATTTTCCTAAGGTGGAAGTCATTATTATCCCCATTTAGAGATGGGGTGCCTAGGCACTGAGGGGTCAGTAAGTTACCAAAATCTCAAGATACAAAGTGATAGAGGAAAATTTGAATCCAAACATCTTGACACCAGGGTCTGCACTGCTCTCAACCACTGCACAATACTAAAAACAGACAAACCTCTAAGAATTATGAGCAAACACAAGGGATAACTATGCATCCAGCAGCATGACCAGCTAAACAACCTGAAAATCCTCCTGCCACCTAGTACTGGTGAGTAAAATGCGACATTTTAAAAATACAAAGGTGATGTGCATTTAAAAGATATATACTTACATACAGAAAAATACAGACACAACTGAATTCCAGAACAGTAAGTATGTGAGCAGACATGACAGCTAGCCTTGGGGAGAGTGTCAGTTCTAATAACCCAGGGGGCTCCTGAGGACCTATACGGCAGGAAGCTGGAACTGAGACCCCACATAGTAAAGCTTAAATCTGCAACAGGCTTTGTGAATCACAGATAGAAAACATCATGCTCTATGCATAAGGAGGTACGAGGGGGAGGGAAGTGTTTTGATTCCTGTCTCATCTGTGGCTGGGAAAATCTCCTCTGAGATTCTTTTCAGATACTGTATTCTTCAAGTTTGTGTCTCATTCCTGAATTCCTCCCTGAGTTCTTGAATATTTTTCTGTAGCTCCATGAGCATGTTTATGATTTTTATGTTGAAATCTCTTTCAGGAAGATTGATAGCTTCAGTTTCACTTGTCCCTCTTTCTGGTGTTTGTGGGATTTTGGTTTGAACCAGGTTCCTTTGACGTTTCATATTTGCAGGTGGTGCCCTCTAGTACCCAGAAGCTCTACTCTCTGGAGCTGCTCAGCCCCTGGAGCAATGGTGGGGGTCACAGGCAAGCAGCACCAAGGTGCCTGCTGGAAGGGAAGAGTTCTTTCTGCTTCCTGGCTGCATTGCCTGTCTCCACTGCCAGGGCAAGTGGGCCGAGCACACAGGGAGTAGCCTCTATGCTTTGCACTTGTAGCTGCCATAGGCAGGGCTGCCCTCTGGCTGGCCTGGTGCAATGGTGGGGGCAGCCGGTTTGTGAGCTGGTGACAGCTGGGAGGAAGGCACAGCAGGCTGCGTATTGCAGTGAGGGGGGGGGGGCGCTTTGAGCTGCATTGCCAGCCAGGGGGATGGAGTGCCTGAAGCTCCTGAAAGTTCCCAACCTTCTGGGCAGAGCATGCCCAGACAATTTTGTCCACCTGTCCTTTCTCCTGAGCAGCAAGCTCTGTGCAATCTTTGCCACCTTAGCAGCCCTCTTGCTGTTAAGCCCGCCTTTCTTTTGTCCCAGAGCAGCCGGATGTGGATTCCTGTTTTCCACAAGCAGCTGGAATCTCAGTCTCTCCAGGTATTCTGCCTGTCTTGGCTTTCCAACCCCACTAATCTCCAAACCACCATGTAAGGTAGGTTTGTGCTCCCAGAACAGATCTCCAGGGCTGGGTGTTCAGCAGTCCTAGGCCTTCACCCCTCCCTGCTCCATTTCTCTTCCTCCCTCCAGTGAGCTGGGGTGCAGGCAAGGGCTTGGGTCCCTCCAGCTCACGGCTTTGGCACTTTACCCTTTCCCTTGAGGTCTGCTGTTTTCCCCAGGTGTAGGCAGTCTGCCACAGCCTTCTTTCCTGTTGCTCTTTCAGGATTAGACGTATTTGCTATATTTTCATATTATATGTGGTTTTGGGAGGAGGTTTCTGTCTCACCTCTCACACTGCCATCTTTAATCGTCCTCTCCCCTGAGAGTCTATAACCATGGGTCTGTATTTTATGTGGACTTAGAATGCAAGTTCACACTATCTACGTGACCCAAGAAATGAAAGCTGGGAATTCAGCATGTGTTGGGCCAACAATACACTGGGAATCCTGTTAGAATTAAGGGCAAAACACAAATTGTGGCTGAGGCAAGAGCAAAAGGAAAACTCAACCTCTGCTGAGGAAAGGCAGGACAATGCCTTCGGCTAAAACATTATATTGTAACCAACCTTTTCCAAGAGACCTCTTACTCTAGGAGAGAAACTCCTGTTCAAGTCCAACTGCAGTGGGAGGTAGAATCTAGCTGTCACAGGAAAGAGGGTCAGAAAGGCGGAAAAGTCCTGCTGCAAAGGCCCACGTGCACAGGCCCTTCCTAAGACTAAGAATCAGAATAATGGAGAACTCCAGCTCTGTCCCAGGTAATGTGACACAGAGCTTCGAGCAGTCTGCTTCCAGGGGAGGCAAAAATGTAGAAGGAGATCCCATTTTCTGTGTCATGGGCATTCAGGAACAGTTGAAAGCTGAAGGTAAAATTAACACTGAGAAAAACACTCCAAGACTTAGCCCTCATTCTAAGTGTAGACCCACAGCTAGATTAAGCCTTGGGTCTCCTGAATTTACCACAGCAACAACAAAACACAAACCCACTTCAACTCACGGTTACACCGACTCAAGCCCTGCACCAACGGAGTGACAGAAGGAGAGGCATCCTGGAGCCAGCATCACCTAGCTCGGTCCCTATTGTTAGACCCAGGCGATCTGGCATTCAGTCAAATATTGTGAGATACTTAAATAAGCAAGGGAAAACCCCAGAACATTCTCAGGAAATAAAGACATAGACTCAGGCACAAATGTTGGAAATATTAGATAAGAACTTAAAAAATAACAGTGATTGAAATGTAAAAGAGCTAGCAGAAAAGGAGGACACCATATCTGAAGAGATGATCTTCGGCAGGGAGAAGAAACTGTAAGAAAGAGTTAAGTTGAGATACTTGAACTACAAAATATGATGTCGAACCTAAAGAATTCCTTTCATGAGCTGTGTGTAGACTCAACACAACAAAGGAATCGGTTAATATAGTTATTAACTTGGAAGTTATAAGAAATTCCCTAGAAACTCAAAAAGAAGAATAAGTGGTCAAAAGCAGAACAGAGCATCCAGTACCGCTGGGTAGTATCAAAAAGACTAATAAACACAAGTAATCCCAAAAGAGAAGTGGAAGGAAACGAATAGATCCAAGAGGCTCAGAGAACCTCGATCAGGAAAAATACCAAGATGAAAACACATGGACACACAGACACAGACACACACAGACACAGACACACACACACACACACGCCTAGACACCTCACAGTCAAACTACTGAAAACTAATGGTAGAGAAAAATGTGAAGGCTGTCAGAGGAAAAAAGGCACATTACATAAAGAGGGACCACATAAGTTGCAGAGCAGACCTCTTATCAGAAATTCAAGCCAGAAGCAATGCAGGAATATATTGAAAAGAAAATAAGAAGAAACCCTCCAAGCCCAAAAAAACTACCAATGCAGAATTCTAAATCCAGCAAAAATTATTCAAAATGAAGATGGAAATAAAGAAGAAAAGGCTGAGTGAATTAATTACTAACTGACCTGTACACAGGAAGTGTTAAAAAATATGCTTCAGGCAGAAGAAATATGAAACCACACAGTAACCCAAGAAACACAAAGAAACCGGACAGGAACACAAAGAAATGAAGAGGTCCAAAAACAGGGGGAAAAAATGAAGGTAAATACAAAAGACATTTGTATCTTTAATCAGCCTAACAGATAAATTACTGTGTAAATCAAAAATAATAACAATGTATCAAGATTTGTCACATACAAAAAAGTAAAATACACAACAGCACAAAAGGAAAGCAATATTGGCAGTATAATGCTGATTCCCATGCCATATGTGCACTCGTACATTATTATTTGAAAGGGCTCAGTGATAAATGAAAGGTGTATATTGTAAACTCTAGAGCGTACACTGAAAATTAGGAGTATATAACCGATAAACTGATAATAGAGATAAAATGGAATCATAAAAATGTTCAATTAATCCAAAGCCAGGTGGAAAAAGAACAAAGAACAAATGAGATGAACAGAAAAGAACTAGGAAAATGGTAAATCTAAACATAAGTGTATCAGTAATTCCACTGAGTATAGATGATCTAAATATACTGATTACAAGTGAAGAGAATTATGTCAATCATATCTCAATTTTTAAAAATGGGAAAAGGTTATGTAACTCCTTTTGAAACTATTTGAGAATAATTGAAAATTTTCTACGTCTTGATTCTGCTAGGGTTCATATGACCATAGGCCTTAGTCAAAATTCATAGAACTACACTTAAAGGGGGTGAATTTTACTGTATATAAATCATAGCTCAAGAAGCCTGAGTTAAAATTTTTTTTAAGTGAGAAGAAAAAGCTATTTTTAGACCAATTCACAAGTCCTCACTAAAAGAAAGTCTGAAGGGGCAAAGATAGCATTATGAATCAGTGAGGGATAACTCAAAACAGTGCTGGGATAAGTGGTGACCATGAAACAAATAAAATTAGATCATTGCCTTTCATCACATCAAAAGATGCAAAAAGAAGTTAGCACCAGGGTCCTAATTGCAAAAAGTACACTGTTTCCCAACTTAGGGCTTTTTCTGAGAACTACATTCCTGACCTCCAATACCCACATATTTACCATAACAGCTTGGCCCCCAGCCATAGGTGTCCAGACCGAAGGTGACTTCCTTGTCCCGAGATAGGCCAATCAGATTTTCTCTCACAGGAATTTGAAGTTGGACTTGATGGTTCTGGTTAATCTATATTATTCAACTGATGTGTCTTGTGAATTTAGGAACTGAGGCTTCCGTAGTGAACAGGCATGTGCGACAGAGGAATCGAGTCAGCGTATCATCAGACACAGACTAATGAGGCAAGTGACGGACAGAGACATGACGTTTCACCTTCCAGAGGCCTGATGGCCCAACTTTTCTCTGACGTATACTTAACATAGTCTGAAGTGAGCACCCCAAAGAGTGAACATCAGCTACATAAAAGGTTTTGCTGTCAGGAGGTTCAAAGAGGAGACAAAGCCTCTGTGTCCACTTATGTTGGTGTCCAGAAGGACGATATCCATAGATGACCACACTGGGCCCTAGAGGCAAGAAGTGAATTCTGGCTCTAAGGATGTAGACTCGGCCCTGTTGACCAGCTAGTCCAAAAATTACAGGTAGAAAGGTTAACTTCACTGGACTATTAGTTTACCAGAAGAGTCAGCTTTTTGCCAGAAAATGACACACTGGTTTTCTCAATTTACCAGCAACCGTGAAACCTCTGGTTTCCTTGAATTTCAATTAAGACTTAGAGATAACCCAATAGTATTTTCTGAACTGTAATTTAAAAAACCTGAATGCCCACCAAATGAATGGAAAAGAGTTCCAGAACAGAATTAATAAAGAGTCAGGTTATAATATTCTATTAAATAGAACTTGCCCTGCTCTACGGGGGAACACATTTTTTTGGAATAAATATTGGCTCTCAGATTACAATAAATTTTACTAACCATCTAGAAGTTTCAACTTAAGGACGTTCACTCTCAAAATGCTGAGAGGATAAACATTTAAAATATGGTTACATACATCCTTATTTTATTAAAACAATGTTATCAATATAAAGGAGACTTGAAGCACCTATATAGTATGGTTTCCAAAGAATATAAACAATAACTCAAGGTTTCAGAATGTAAGATTTCCTTTGCTCTTTAATGTATCTCATATTCCAAAAGCAAAGTCTAATTCCCATTAGAGTCTTAAAGGTAGTGAATGTGATGTTTCATTCCACATTTCACTTAACATAGTAATTAAGAATAAGGATTTAGAAGTTAAATTACCTGGGTTCAAATTCTGACTCCACCATTTATTAGCTCATTTACCTTACTAAATTTCAAATTAAAAATCACTCTGGGTCTCAATTTCCTCATCTGTAAAAATATCTAACTCAGGAGTTTGTGTGGATATAGGGCACTTACAACAGTACTTCATGAATATAAATGCTCAATAGTATCTCTCAGAATATGTTTGAGATATGGTCCCATGAAAAGACTTTTAAAATTTGATGACCACATGACTAAATAGCCATTTATAGGAGAGTAATTTTCCAAGTTTTTCCAAGTGATATAAATAAAAGGAGAGCCATTAAAAACCATTTGCAAAGTTGATACAGTTATCACACTACCAATGATAGCAACTGGAAAAGGTAAGTGATCTTACAGTATCTTGAAAATGGATAGAAATACAGTGAATAGCCAAAAATTAGAAACAGCCCAGGTGTCTACCAACAGAAAAACACATAAATAGTGATATATTCATACAATGGAATACTCCTCAGCAATGAAAAATAGGAACATTTTTGTGGTGCAGAGGAAGCCTTCCAACAAGAGAGTATATACAGAATGATTCTATTTATATGAAGTTCTAGAACAGGCAAAACTAACCTGTGCTGAAAAATATTCAGAATAACAATTTTGTATGGTGGGTGAGGACGGAAATTTTTGGGAAGGGGCGTAAGAGAATTCTTGGGTGTGTCTTGATAGATGCTCAGGTTGCACACATGTATACTTTTGATGGAATTCATTTAATGGTATACTTAAGTAATGTGTATATTATAGTAAATTTTACCTCAAAAGGAAAAAAAATAAATACTGAGTTTTAGTTAATGATCTGTATTTTCAAATATTTTGGGGGAAGCATATCCATATCTGCAACTTAAGCTGAAATACATAAAAAGGATGAGTTAATGGATGGAGAGAGGGGTGGATAAATAAATATGCAATAAAGCAGCAAGAATAATAAAATGTTAATTTGCAAGATCTAGGACGTGGTAGTTATGTGGATGCCCACTCTAAAATCCTTCCAACTTTTCTCTGTTTAAAAGTTTTCAAATAAAATAATTGAAAAACAAATACTTTGTATTCCTTACCAACGCCTGGAGTTATTAACAATCACTCCATTGTCTATAGAGAATGCATCTGTTGGTAACCCAGCAATATTCCAAGCTCTGATTTTTACTGGGTCACCCAGGGTCTTGCTCAGTGAGAATTCCTCTGAACATGGGATTTTTTTCTCCTGTAAGAAATAAACAAATACCTGGTGTTTTCTTTCATTTTGTTGGTTGAAATATTTTAAAAGTAAAATATTGAGTAGTCATTAGATACTACTTAATAACCCTAAGGAACAGAAAAAAACTGAATTGGAAGTTGGACTGTGAAAGTATTACTGATCAAACAAGAAGCATAAAAGAAAGACTCCGCATTTTCAGTTCTTTCTTTCCTTCTCTGTCCTTATTACCATCATTCCCCCAAAATACCCCAAACATACTTTGGATGTTTTAAAAAGAAACTTATGAAACATGAGACCACTACCTTGCACAACCTGCTCCAATCTTCTGTACACTTTTGCCGAAAGCCAGACGTAAAAGCCCCAAGGTAGGCAATCACTCCTGCTGATACTAAGACATCGCCAGTCAAATTTTCATATACTATCTGAAGGTCATCTGCAGCTTGAGACCATCTGTGATCACCAAAGGCAAAAGATAATCACCATAGAGAGGGGGAAGACAGTAACTGGAAGGGCCAGGGGCTGCCAGCCCAAACTCTGTAACAAAAAGCCATGAAATGTTGGGCAATTGCTGATCTATAAATGAGGAGCTCAGATCCCTTCTAGTTCTAACCTGCTTTAATATGTTGCTATAGTTTTTGAGTGACAGTTCACCTGTTGTTATTAGAATATTTGGCATTTCTTTTAGGACTTGTCTCTTCAGAATAAGCAAAAGCAAAACACCCACATTTTTGTCTAATAATATTCTCCAGGATGACTTGGGCTAGTGACCCTGTTATTTGTTTCAGTATTTATTGTTAGTCTGTAAAACATAAGAATACTTGCAATTCATTATCAGAAGTTACATTTAACTTGTAGAGAAGCTGACATACTATTGCTAAGGTTGATATTTTTTCCATCTAATGAAACCTTTACAATATAAAAGTACACTCCTAAACCAACTAATCTGCAGTACAAAGTATTGTCAAAGGAATATTACCACCTATTCATCCAACAAATATAACTAATAAATGACATACCTTGCTGGCCAGTACAAATAGATTAGAATACAAATAACTAGATAAAGCTGGAGTAAAAGAATAAAGCTAGATGAAGATCAAGCCAGTTGTAGCTTCTTCGAAATAAATTTCAACAAAATGACCTATATTTCCTTCCACTGTTCCCCCACAACCATTTTATTATCAAAAATTTTGAACATATATAAAATTGGAAAGAATTATACAATGATCACCCACCTACCATTTAGATTAAAAATTATGACTCGCTTTTTTTTTTTTTAACATTTGAAAGCAAGTGGCAAACACCACCTTTCACAATGGTGTTCTGTTTGAAGACTGGCTTGCTGCCTTGTAAAATGTCACACATTCTCAAACAGCTATTTTAAAATCAGTCATCATGACAAATACCTAAAGAAAGTCATATATTCAAGCCTGACTTTCTTAAATATTGTTAAAATGAATAGAAATCTGACCTTGATTTTTCTCCACCTAGCCCTCCAATGAGTTTCGAGGCTCTTTCAAGTTTCTTAGCACAGAGTTCCACCTGGTCTTCTAAGCGAGCCTTTTCCTCAGTTTTCTCGGTAAATGTTCTTCGTAAATTCTCCAAGTGATGTTCTACTCCTGCCAATTCTGCTCTCTTTTGATTCAAAAGCTCCATTGTCTCAGCTAAGGATCTCTGAGCTTCTGTTAAGCGGACTTTCTTTGGAGCCACTACCTGTGCAGGAACAATATATACTATACAGCTGTAATGTGCACTATGTACACGCACATCTATACAATCCTTTACAGATATCATGGATTAAAAATGTTTATTATTGTAACTATATTTATTACTTATTAAATTACACAGAGTAAACATTTTACCTTAAATCTTACAGATTTCTGTGTACAAAGTAAACCATATTTATGTAATATATAATAAAATATATAAATCACTCTGGACTAGCAAACTGTCAACTATTAAATAATTATTCTGAACTAACAAAAATGTACCAATATTTACTAAAAATGGCACAGTATATAGCAAAATGTCTCAAAACAGTAAGTTGCCGTTCGACTATTGCCAAAAACAGAGAAAAACATGTAACAGGAATTATAAATGTTCAAAATAAATGAATGTGGGTTTTGTTTTGTTTTTGTTTTTCCATTTCCAAGTCTGTGATTTTCTTCCCAGTCAGCTGAGGCACATATTTTGCCTTGCCTTATTAAAACTGTGACAACAGAAATACAAAGAGAAAGAAAGCTTAAAGTGAAGTTTCACTATCCAAATTGAATTTTCCTCAACAAATCTTAAAAAGCTACACTTTGTTGAGAAAGGGATTTTCTAAAATTCTTATCATACTCTTTAGTACATCAAGAATGGAGACCAGAAGCTCTTTGATCACGGAGTGTACTATAAGCCACTGTAGGATTTAGAAAATGACCAAAGGGAGTCCAAGCCAGTCTGAATGAGGGGGACCAGTCTTCCTGTGCACTGCCATGGATGAGTCTGAAGGCAAAGAGGGAAGAGGGAGGCAACGTAGGAGACACCCGTGTCCTACTCTCTCTCCTTTGGGCTGAGTCCTAATGGGGGAATGGATTAAATACAAAGGAGGCTCCACTTTGTACTTCTGACCTCTGAGAAGACCTTGCTGCATCCTCCTTTCAGCCCACCCCTAGCATGGGGCAGCTGCATCCCAATGAAAAGGGCAGCGTGGGGGTGCAGAGTGGGAAGTCAGGAAGGAACACGAATGTCTTGGCTTCTCTGCCTTACAGAAAGGATCCAGAAGATAGTACATGCCTTGTGGGACATGTGGAAATGAGCTAGGTTGAGAGCTTGCAGACCTGCTATGAGACTGCTGTGGAGGGACAAGATGTTTCATGGAAGGACATCCCAAGTAAAATGAACTTTCTCTAACAGAGGTACACAGGTTTACTCCCCTGACACTAACAAAGTCCCTACCTCTCTACAGGCACATGTACCTTATTAGGAATATCTTCCCATTTGTTACATTTTTACTATGCTGAGGTTATTCTAAACACATGCTACCATGTATTTTTAGCTGCCTTTTTATTTCTATTTCCTGCTTCCCTTAGGAGAATTCTGAAAGGTACAGAGGACAAGGCCAGTGTTTCCCTGGTTTTTGCTAGCCAGATTCACCAAAGGCTCTTAATCACCCTCTGCTTTTCCAGGAATGGGGCCCCAGCGGGTACTCCGGTGAAGGCTCCTTATCGGCGCGTGCCATTGCCTCAGGGCAGCTACCGGATCTTCTTGCAGCTGCTCCTTCTAATCAATTTTTAAACCTGAAACTCTGCCCTTGACGTTTTGGACTTGCTTCGCTTCTCTTTTTCATCTCATCAAACTCTGATTCTCTTTGGCCCCAGGTCCGTACAGTTATAGGTCAGTCTGGAAGATTCCAACCATGCCATGCTCCCACACTACCCTGCATAGCAGCCCGACTAGGTACGTCACACTCGAGGGGTCCCTCCCTGGCTGGGTGCGCGATCAGTGACTGAGGCTTCTGCTGCTCAGGACAGATTCTTTCTGGCAGCGCTTTTGGAAAGTTCTTAACTGGTAAATGTATGGCATAGGTTTCCATTTCTGGGAGTATATTTCAACAGAAAATGAAGGCGCTGACCCTCCAAATACCTTAGCAACTCTGTCATACACTTCCATAGCCATGATCCATTTACACAGGCCCTCAGCTGCGGAAGAAGCTTTAGCAACCTTGGGTGGGTCAAATTCGGGGTTTGTTAAATATTCACTACGAATCTTCTGCATAACACTCACCTATACAACAAAGATTCAGATCTTAAGATTTCAACATACATCATACAATCATAAGATGAAAAAGTAATCACGCATGCACAGTAAAAAAAATTATATAACAAGGTATGTTGTCTTTAAAAACCAAAGTCAGTACATTGAGATAATTTTAAAATAAGTGTAACTGTAGCAGAAACACAAGTCATATCTGTGAGCAAAATATGTAACCTTATTACATATAATGAGGCAAGATGCTTCTTCTAAAAAATTTAAAAGACTTTTTTGGGTTTGGAATATATATGGAAATAAGGGAAAAGAACAATTAAACATTAGTAAATACAAATTCAGGTGGAAAAGACTTCATTATACATTTTTGTTTCACATAGATTTGTGTACCAAATTTATTAATAAATTATTATAAGAAGTTAGAACTCTTTCATGTCAATAATAAATTAAAATAGTAATTTATTAAATGAGTTCAATGGTCTGAAAGAGGAGTGGTTTTGTACATTATGATAACTCATAATATAGTCATAAATAAATACTACTCCTTTATTATTTTAATCCTACAAGTGGGCTATCTTATATTTAGTAAAATACTGCATAATGTTAAAGATCTTACATATCTTGGCAAAGTTGCATTTATAGAAAAAATCCAATGAAACTCACTGGAATGTTGTCCTTGTCATATTCTCGCAGATCTCTTAAGAAATTCATATCTCCCAAAAGTTTTTTGCTAGGTCCCCAGTAATCTAATATCTGCAAGTAAAATTTATGGAAACTTATTAAATGTACAATTAAAAAAGCTTGATATAAATGTTTTCTTCTTGAAGTTTAAGCTGTATTATCCAGAAACTATATACTTTTGAAATATCATTTATTTCCTTTGAAATAAAGACTCCTCTCCCTGATAATGTGTTAAACATATCAAATATTTAAAACATGAACTTACATATTCAATTTGTTATAAAAAAGTAAACACTGAAAGGGCAATGTGATTTTCCTTTATAAAACTTAAGAAAGCAACTAGCATAAACAGCTTGACAATTTCATCTAAGAAAATATTATTATTTCAAGATTTTCCTTTATTCTTGACTCAAACCAGAAATGTAATGCTATAGACTGAAAATCTGTATTCCCCTCAAAATTCGTATGTTGAAACTTAACCCCCAATTGATAATATTTGGAGGTGGGGTCTTTGGGAGGTGATTAGGTCATGAATAGGATTACTGCCCTTACAAAAATGAGACCTCAGTGACTCCCTCTCAACTCTGCCATGTGAAAACACAGCAAAAAAAAGGCCAATTATAATACACAAAAAGTAAAGAGAAAGGAATCCAAGCATAACACTGAAAAAATTAATCAAATCACAATAGGGCAAGAAAAGAGAAAGGTACAGAGAAGAAAAAACAACCAGAAAACAAGGAACAAAATGGCAGTAAGGACATACCTATCAATAATTACTTTAAATATAAATGGACTAAATGTTCCAATCAAAAGACAGGGTGGCTGGATGGTTAAAGAAGCAAGACCTATCTATACTTTGCCTACAAGAGACTCACTTCACCTAAAGACACACATAAACTGAAAGTGAAGGGATGGAAAAAGATATTCTATGCTAATAGAAGTGAAAAGAAAGGAGTAGTAGAAATATTTATATCCAGTAAAACAGACTTCAAAACAAGTAACTAGAGATAAAGAAGGGCATTACATAATGGTAAAGGGATCAGCCCAAGAGGGTAAAACAATCATGAAAATCCATGCGCCTAACATAAGTGCACCTAAATATTTAAAATAAATTCGAACAGACCTTAAGGGAGAAATTGACAGTAATACAATAATAGCTGGGGACTGTAACACCCCACTTACATCAATGGATAGATCATCCAGACAGAAGGTCAATAAGGAAACAGTGGAATTGAGTGACCCATTAAACCGTATGGAATTAACAGATATATACAGAACAGTCCATCCAAAATCAGCAGAATACACATTTTTCTCAGGTGCATGTGGAATGCTCTCCAGGATAGATTACATATTAGGTCACAAACCAAGTCTCAATAAACTTAAGAGGATTGAAATTGTATCAAGCACCTTTTCTAACCATAACAGTGATCAGAAAAACAGTAACAGAAAAAACAGAAATCAATTACAAGAAGAAAACTGGGAAAAACACAAACATGTGGAGGCTAAACAACATTATACTAAGTAATCAATGGATCAATGAACAAATCAAAGAGGAAATAATACATAAAAACAAATGAAAACAGAAACATAATGGTTCAAAATCTGTGGGATATAGCAAAAGCAGTCCTGAAAGGGAAGTTGGTAGCAATACAGACCTACCTCAAGAAACAAGAACAATCTCAAACAATCTAACCTTACAACTAAAGGAACTAGAAAAAGAACAACAAACAAAACCCAAAGTTAGGAGAAGAAAGGACATAATAAAAATGAGGGGAGAAATAAGTAAAATAGAGACTAAAAAGACAAAGAAAAAAATCAATGAAACTAAGAGGTGGATTTTTGAACAGATAAAATTGACAAATCTTAGTCAGACTTATCAAGAAAAAAAGAGAGGACTCAAAATCAAAAATAAAAGTTACAACTGACACCACAGAAATTCAAAGGATTTTAAGAGAATTCTATGAAAAATTATATGCTGATAAACTGGACAGTCTAGAAGAAATGCATAAATTCCCAAAAACATGTAATCTTCCAAAACTGGCCCAAGAAGAAATAGAAAATCTGAACAGACTAGTAACAGATACTGAAGCAGTATGGAAAAAACTCCAAACAAACAGAAGTTCAGTAATAGATGGCTTCATGCATGAATTCTACCAAACATTTAAAGAAGAGCTGATACCTATCCTTCTTGAAGTATCTCCAAAAATAAAAGAGGAATACTTCCAAACTCATTCTACAAGGTATCACCCTAATACTAAAACCAAAACACTACAAAAAAAAAATTACTGACCAATATTCCCAATGAACATAGATGCAAAAATCCTCAACAAAATATTAGCAAACTGAATTAAAAAATACACCAAAAAGATGATTCGCCATGACCAAGCGGTTTTTATTAGAGATGTAAGGATTGTTCAATACCCACAAATCATTCAATGTGATATACCACATTAAAAAAAAGGAAAGATGAAAACCATACAGTTATCTCAATAGATGCTGAAAAAGGATTTGATAAAATCCAACATCCATTCATGATAAGAACCCTCAACAAAGTGGCTATAGAGGGAATAATGTATTGAAGACATTTTTCTATTGAGGACATTATGACCTTAACATAATAAGGGCCATAGAAGACAAACCTACAGCTAACATCATACTCAACATTGAAAAGGTGAAAGCTTTTCCTCTAAGGTCAAGAACAAGACAAGGATGCCCACTCTTACCACTTTTATTCAACACAGCACTGAAAGTCTTAGTCATAGCAATAAAGCAAGAAAAAGAAATAAAAGGCATCCAAATTGGGGAAAACTGTGACTATTTATAGATGACATGATACTACATATAGAAAACCCTAAAGACTCCACCAAAAATCTATTAGAACTTACCAAAGGAATTCAGTAAAGTCACAGGATACAAAATCAACATACAGACATCTGCTGCATTTTTATATACTAATAACAAACTAGCAGAAAGAGAAATTAAGAAGACAATCCCATTTATTATTGCATCTAAAAGAATAAAATACCTAGGAATAAATTTAACCAAGGGAAATATCTGTACTCTGAAAACTATAAGTCACTGATGAAAGAAACTGAAGACTACACAAATAAAAGGAAAGCTATTCCATGCTCAGACAGAAAGAATTAATATTGTCATAATGGCCACACTACTGAAAGCAACCTACAGACTCAATGCAGTCCCTATCAAAATACCAATGGCATTTTTCACAGAACTAGAACAAACAATCCTAAAATTTATATGAAACCACAAAAGACCTCAAATAGTCAAAGCAATCTTGAGAAAGACCAAAGTTCCCTGTATCACTCTCCCTGATTTGAATCTATACTACAAAGCTACAATGATCAAAACAGTATGGTACTGGAACAAGAATGGATACAAAGATCAATGGACTAGAAGAGAGTTCAAAAATAAACCCACACTTATATGATCATTTAATCTATGACAAAGGAGGCATTTCCCATCGGGGAAAAGACAGTCTCCAATAAATGGTGTTGGGAAAACTGGTCAGCTATATGCAAAAGAATGAAAATGGATCACTGTCTTACACCATACACAAAAATAAACTCAAAATGAATTAAAGACCTAAATGTAAGGCTTGAAGCTACTTCTGGATACATTTCTCCAAGCAAGGGAAACAGAGCAAAAATAAACAAGTGGGACTACATCAAACTAAAAAGCTTCTGCAGGGCAAAGGAAAACATCAACAAAATGAAAAGGTAGCCTGTATGGGAGAATATATTGTAAATGATATATTGAGTAAGGGGCTAATGTCCAACATACATAAAGCACTCATATTACTTGATAGCAAAAAAGATAAATAACCCAATTTGAAAATGGGCAGAGGACCTAAATAGACATTTTTCTATTGAAGACATACTGATAGCAACAAAAATGAAAAGATGCTCAATAAAACTAATCATCAGGAAAATATAAATCAAAACCATAATGAGATATCACCTCATACCAGTCAGAATGGCTACTATCCAAAAGTCAAGAAAAAGCAAATGTGGACAAGGATGTAGAGAAAAGGGAACCCTTGTATACTGCTGGTGTGATTGCAAATTGGTTCATCCATTACCAAAAGCAGTATGGAGGTTTCTCAAAAAACTGTAAATAGAAATACTATACTACCTAGTAATTCAACTTCTGGGAATTAACCCCCCCCAAAAAAAACACTGATTTGAAAAGAAATATGCACTCCTATGTTTATTGCTGCATTATTCACAATAGCCAAGATGGAAGCAACCGAAGCATCCATCAACAGATGAATGGATAAAGAAGATGTGGTACATATACACAGTGGAATATTACTTAGCCATACAAACAAAATCTTAGCACTTGCAACAACATGGATACAACAAGAGGGTATTACAATGAGTGAAAAAGTCAGAGAAAAATGAATACCACTTATATGTAGAATCTAAAAAACAAACGAACAAAACAGAAATAAACTCAGAGACAAACTGGAACTGCATGACTGGTGGTGGTCATGGATGGTGGAGGGGCTGGGTAAAATAAGTGAAGGGGATAAAGAGGCATAAAATCCAAACTATAATTTAGTCACAGGGATGAAAGTACAGCATAGGGAATATAGTCAGTCAATAATACTGCAATATGTTTATATGTTGACAGATGGTAAGCACACTTTTTGGGGTGAGCATTTAATAATGTAGATTACTGTTGAATCATTATGTTGCACACCTGAAATGAGTATCATATTGTACATCAACTATAGTTCAATTAAAAATAAAAAAGATGGCTAACTATAAACCAGGAAGCAGACCGTCATCAGACACTGTATGTATGGAGTCCTTAATCTTGGGCTTCCCAGCTTCAGAACTGTGAGAAATAAATTTGTTATTTATAAGCCCTCCAGTCTATGGTAAAGTTATAGTGGCCTAAATGGACTAAGACAGATAGCAAACCTTTTTTTTACAGACCCCCTCACCTACCTCGGCTCCCCAAGGGAAATAAAAGAAGAAAGACGAAGATTACTCATTGCTCTGCCAGCTATAAGAATAAGCGTATTGTACTTATACTAGTAAAAGATGTTAAATAACTAGCTGAACATTCTTTTTCCTAATTTCAGGGGCCTCATAGGAGTTTGTGTGTGTGTTAAAAGAGAATAACTCCATAAGGTAGAAGCCTATTTACCTTATTATTTGAACAAAGGATAGAATGCCCACCCCAATTTTACCCCCCCACCTCCACCCCCACAAAAAAAATCCCAATTCTCCAATTCAGGGATTCAAACCTAGGCATTATAAAAATTGGAAGAAAAAGAAGTCTATAAATTTAGTTCAGGAAGGATGCTTTCTCTCTCTTTATAAGGGATATAGCCTTGAGTAAAAATTATAATAATTGCAGCTAACATTTGTGAACATTTGTTTGTAAGGCTTTATATGTAACAGCTTTATATGTATTAACTAATCGAATCCTCACAGTAACTTTGTGAGACAGGTACTGTGAGAGTTCCACAGAGGCCATGCATCTTACCCAAGGTCTCAGTGCTTATGGGGCCAGGATTTCTGAATGCAGACACACTGGCTCCAGAGCACATATTTTTAACAACTTTACTATATTGCTCAACTCAACAGAATTTTTTGAATGCTCAGAAAAAACACTTATACGTTATATACCACATTCTTAAGAGTCTTGGCTGGAAAAGCTCAGGTATCTCAGTGTTCATTCAATGTCAGCCCATTAAGTGGGGAATGCTACATAAACAGAAAAGGAGATGGAAGCAACTGGAACCACATTTTTGTGATATTTTCCTGTCTTAGCTTTACCTGGGATACATACAGAAAATGTTTCCCATAGTTATTCAGGAAAATGATGTTTCTTCCCTGGACTGGGTACTGTTGATGTTTGGTAATAGCTACCATAAAATAATCCATACATTCATGAATAGGATTTAAATCTGTGTTTAGTTATTACCTTGCCTCCAGTTCCTGAAGAATCTGAAATTTTTTCTGGTTTTATATCCTTCATGACACAAATAGCAGCCAAAACTAATTTCACACCAGATGGGGGATTCTTCATTGATTTCACAATTGTAATGTCAGCTGGCTAAATCAAAAGAAAACAGGGCATCTTCAGAATAGTTTATTTTTAAATAATGCGAGTTTTTAAAATAATGTTGGAGAATAATAAAAGCATCAGTTTTCACTGGAATTGGAATTGATTTTTGCTTTGCATAGTTATGAAAAAATTAGTAAAGAGAATTTATATTTAGCACAGGTTAAGACCAATGATTCTCACATGTTTTGGGAGTTCACAGATCCTTATGATAGTATGACAGCTATGCAGACTCCAGAAAATACTTTTGCACATATACACAAAGTTTGCAAATAATCACATATCATGCCCATACATTGAATCCAAGTTAAGAACCCTAATTTAGACAAAAACTTAATTCTATACTTGCTTATTTATATTAGTTTTATCCCCCAAAAGAAGAGGTAATTCCCAATTCCCAACTTATTTCCTAAAGAGGTATATATATTGTTATGACAGACGCAACAGCTGCACTTATTATCCACTCCAATATCCTTCTGACATCCCTTGCAATTGCTGGGAAGCTAATAACTTTCTTAGTTTTCCATGGAACTAGAGCTGGGGGAGGTCATTAGGTTCCAGCATCAGATTGCTCGAGTGATAGTAGAACTCAGACCAAAGTAGACAGATGGGCAGGGCAGGAGGCTTCTGGTTTGCCTATCTGGATGACCGAGAAGGTGTGTGGCTCTGCAGGCTTTCAACAGAGGGGTCCCTCCTCTGGCAGACTATTTCTGCTGTTTGGCTGTCATTCCTGGTAGCTCAGCCTAGGATCTATTTATTCAGCTCTTCCAACAATTCTATAATCCATTTGTAAAATTCTCTAAAGAATCCTTGTCTGCTTATGCTAAATAGAATTAGTTATCTTCTTTGCAACTGAACCCTAACTCATCTGATACAGTCTTTGGTATCAGGAAGGGTACAAGTAATAAACTGTCAACAAAAGGGGAACCTAATACTGATGACATGAACTGGTGGGGCTTGAAGGCCTCCAGAATGCTGGGAGTTTCAGAGGATGGGGTGTTGAAAGTCCATAGTACACAGTGATGAAACAGGTACTTAAATTAATGCTCTTGATCATCTAGAACAGAGTGCCTCCTGAAAACTAGGCTCCATCAGAATGAGTGGCTTCTGTCATGAGTGTCTAAGCAGAGAATGAAGAAAGACCACCGGGTAGCATGTGGCCTTTAAATGTGCCAGAGAGCAGATGGGAAGAAAATAATAAGCTCAGAGTTTTACACTCCTGGCTCACAGCACAGTGAAAGCACTGGGGAGTTTCCATAAATGCCCTAAAATAATCTCATGTCCCATAACTACAAGGCTGATGTCCCTGAAAATCGGTTTGATTCTGCAAGATGCTGAATACCCATAGGGTGAGTTCATCATTTTGTCAGGTGTCTTACACTAAGGTTAGGGCACTGATTAGGAAACAGTCGAAAGATGGGGTCTGAAAATTCTGAGCCACCATTCTGCACTGGCCCTCCCTAGTCAGAGGCTGTCTCTCCTGCTGTTTGATGAGGCCGTTCTGGTCTCGCCTAAAGACCCTTTAAAAAGTCATCTACTGCACAGTGTAATGCAGACAGGTGCCACCAGCTGTACTGGGAATGGTCTGTAAGTTTTTCTGTCCATGCATGTCCAGGAGGCTGCAGAAAGGTGACTCCACACTCCATTAACTTTTGCCTCCTGCTCCATGTACAGAGCCACTTTGGCCTCTTGGAGGCTGTTCCATTCCCGCTGGAACATCCTGAATGAAAACTGGAAATAACTCATGAGAAGTAAAAATATGGGATAATAAGACATCAAAGAGGAACTCTTAACAGGCACGTTTCATTTGACTGAGTAAAAGCAATAAAACGCCCCCCCAGTAAAATAGAACTCCACTTACTTAACCAAGTACCTGCACATGGTTTGCTGAGGAAACACAAGGCAACAAATTCAAACACTTGCCTTCAGTGTATCCAGTGCAGACAGAGCTGCCTCCAGGGCTGGGATTGCCTCAGCCAGGTCACTTTCACACTCGTTTTTCAGCGTTTGGGCTTCCTCAGCCTTCCCACTGGCTATCTCTTCATCTAGCTTCACGAACCTTCTTTTTGCTTCCACCTGTGCAGACTCTTTCTCAATAATCTAAAGAAAAGAAAAAGAAGACAGACAATTCCACAAACATCCTATTGCCTTTTCTATCCTAGAGTCAAAAGAATGTTTGAGAGTTAGGGAATTCAACATATCATTTTAAAGGGTGAAAAAGTCCAGGAGAAATGTGAACATGTGACCTAATTTGGTAATGGGCTTCCCACTTCCTTTCAAAAACAGAACCCACATGGGACCCAAGGTGATAGTTGCTAGAAAAGGGTAAAGTCCCTTAAATTTAAAGTGGCAAAAACGAAGGCTTATTTTCAGAGCCAACTTTACATATTTGATGGTCTTCCGACATCGGTTACAAAATACCCTTCAAGTACCCTACCTGCATCATATGCGCATTTTCGATTTTGGCTTCCTCCAGTTTGGGCTGTAACTGAACAAGCTCCAGCTTCATTTCACCAACCTGAGTAGACAGTTCGCCATTAAGTTTTCATAGCTACACTAGCTACAGAAGCCAAACACAGAAAATCGAAACTTAAATGTATTGTACGGTATTGGGCCAGCAAATCTGAACTTTTCTCTTCTGTTTTTTTACATGAAAAACAAAACCATGAGAGAGTGGCTGGTTCTCTCAGTGGGAAATTTCAGATGCCATGGCGGGAAGGCAGAGAAGAGAAGGTGGCAGCTTGGGGCATCCCTGTACTGGACAATGCGTATGAGCCCCCCAAATCTCTATTGCTTATGTCAAAGTAATGCTAGGAAGTATTACTAGCACTTGACTCATTTTAAAAAAAAACCCAATCTTATATTTAACCAGCTATGACAATAAAAAGTTAACTCAAACTTAATTTTCTCCAAATGCCAAAAAATCAAGAATAAAACAGGATGTATTAGAGTCTGTGTGGTTTGGGCAACTTAGCGAACTTTCCTGAAACATTTATGAGGAATAATTGAAGGAATGCATACATGTGAAGCATACACTGTGCCTGGCACATAATATACTCCCCATAAATTGTAGTTCTTGTTAGTATTATTTACCTGAGACTCAGCAAAAGCTAATTTGTCAAGCCCATTCACGTATTGCTGTTTTGCTTCCATGACAGCTTGTCGCCTCTTAGTCAAAAGCTGTCGAAATGAGGCAATAAGTTCAAGGTAAGAAGTAGCAGTGACATAGTTATGTCGTCCTAATTCATGCAAGAACCTAAAATAGAGGCAGATGACATACCTCGCTGTAAGTAATGGGTTTCACAAAGTAAGAGGTAAATTCAATATAGCATTAACAACAAACATTTAAAATTAAAGATTATTTTATTTAGAAGCTCCGTAGGACTTGAATTTCATAAATTTCTAAGAGTTCTACACAGAACCACATACTAATTTCTTGTCTGCAAAATGTCAAATATCAATCATGTGTTTTTAAAAAAGCACAAATCAACAAAGATGGGTATCAAAGGTGAAGTACAGCAAAAAAGATATAGGCCTTTTTATGTTTTATAAGTCAGGAGGATCTAATCCTGTAAAGGACCCAAGATACGGTATAAACTGGGCAAGGATAGAGGGAAAGGGGATTGCAGAAAGGATGGCAGGGATTAGTGAGCATTTCTTGCACAAACGTGTCACATGTTGGCCAAATGGGGTACAAGACTACTACACATGCACCCGGAAAAATGGAAGCAAGGATGTTTCAGGACAAGATAGATGCACAGACTAGAGTCCACTGCTTGGCGAACTGTCCAAGACAACCACACTAGCTGGCTATGTGACTCCGGACAGGCTATATTCTATGAGCACTGGGTTTAGATGCCTTGAAATGAGGATCTCAGAGATAGAGGTAAAACAGACAGTTTTGAGTATCCACAGCCCACCAACCAGCCCCCTTGTCTGAAAGCTTCCATCCAGCACCCTCACAGCAATGTTTGTTCAGTGAAACCTGCCACCCTCACCACAACTGATTAGACTACACATGGGCCCTGGACACAAACATGGCTAGTCACATTGTGGGATAAACTCAGAATAGGGAGTTGGAAACAGCCAATGAGTCTCTGCCTATAGCTGGAATCCCAAGAAGTAAACTCAAGAATTGAGAGGCAGCCAACTTTCTTCACAGGCACTGGGAAGCAGAAAATTCAGTCTGCAAAGAGAAAGAAGAAAGCAGATTCCCAGGAAGAAACAGAGAAAATGCATTTCTGGGCTTAGGATGGCTTTCTAACTCCTGCTTCCACTCATATCTGAGACCCAGCGATACTCTTTCTCTTCAGCTTTGTGAGACACACTTGCATCTTTATGATAAATTCCCCCTTTTTCTTAAGCCTAGATCAAGTAGCTTTCTGTCACTTGCAACCTAAGGTCTTAACTAACTAGGTGATCAGAGATATTTAGAAGACACAGAAACCCAGTAGAATTGTGGGCTTTCACAAAAAGAGATGCTTTAAAATATAAGGCATTATTGTCACTTTAAAATGTGCTAATATTAACCTTTCTGAAAGATCCATTATGGAAGTGTGAAAATGTTTGCAGACCGGAACTATCTCTTGTCGTTCGACCTCAGTAAGCTCCAGCGTTTCTAAGAATTTCACAGCTACAAGTTCAAGGGCATCTTCAGGCCACGGCTAAAAATAAGAAAATGCAACATTTTGAAATTTAAGATGAGTAGTGCCACTCCAACTACAAAAGTGTCTTCCCATGTGAGAAGAAATTGGGACTGAGGAAATTACAACCGTAATGGGGGAAATATAACTAGGGAGAGTCAGGTCACAAGTAAGTCTATGAAAGATCTTATAAATATTTTTATGCGCTAAAATTAAAGATAAACACAATATAAAGGAAGGGTCAATGATAGTACTATTTTCCTGACTCTTCTACTTGGAAACCCTGTAGGTAACCTAAACCTAGTGTGACAATGGCAGAGGCCGCTAGTGGCCCACCTAACACCTTAGGACTACAATTTTACTCTAGATAGCAACATGCCCAGCTAAAAGATTACATTTTCTGGACTCCTTTGTAACCGGATAATGCAATGTATCACTTGTTGGGTGGGGACGGCAGGAAAGGCTTTTTAGAGGGTTACACAGAGCTGGCATGTGACCTTTTTGCCCTACTTTCCATGATTCTACTTCTTGCCTGGAACACAAATGTTAAAGTTGGAGCTTCAGCAGCCACCTTAGACCATAAGATGAATTTGAGGGTAGAAACCACATGCTAAGGACAGTAAAGAAGAAAGAACTCAGGATTCTGATGACTTGGTTAAGCCACAAAAGCTCTATTCTGCTACCTTCAGATTTTTTTCTGTATGAGAAAACAAACCCTGTGTGTTTAGTATGGGTTTATTACAAACACCCATTGCAAATCCTAACTATTATAACATCCAAAACTGAACTTTTTTCTTCCCCACAAATTTGCTTCTTCTTCAGCCTCCCCTATCTCAGTGAAATGGTTCCTGTGCTTTTCCTGGAATATGCCAACGTGCTCCTGCCTCAGGACCTTGGGACCTGCTTGTTCCCTCTGACTGGAGCCCTCCTTCCCCAGACCTGCACATGGTTCACTTCTGCACATCTCTGGCAAATGCTGGCTTGTCAGGAAGTTCTCCCCAGAACACTCTCTCAAAAACAGCATTCCTTCCCATATTACTCTGACCCTTATCCCAAGTTTTCTTCTTAGCACTCACCAAGACCTGACATATATTTGTCCCTTGTTTATCATCTGTCTCCCCAGACAACTAAAGTATAAAATCCAGGAAAGCAGGAATTTGCTTTTCTCACTGCTGTTATCTTAGTGCCTAAAAAAGTACATGTCAATAAATATTTGACACATTTATTCAATGAAATAATTTATGTTAAATGAATAATTAATCTTTACTTGCTCATTACTTTCCAAATATCCTTTTATATTAATGAGTTCCTTATAATGCTTTCCCTTTGTAGCAGACAATATGCATTTTAACATCATTTTTTTCCAGTGTCTGGACAGATCTAGTAAAATTCGCACATTTTTGATCAACCACTCCATTAGTAAAAAAGTTTTAAGCACACACTGCCAGTGTATGCACAGTTACTAATAGATTGCATTCATGTTGCATTATTGTACTAGTATATTTTTCTAACCTCAAAGGAGGCTTCTAAAGATTTATTAAGATCAGTGAATCTTTGCAAAATGCCAGAATAAGTGTCATATGACTTACACATGATTGCCAACATCATAAAGGCTTATCATTGTGTTCTGGGTACTAAATTTCCAAGTATGTTGCTAATTATAAAGGTTTAATACTATTTGGAGCAGTTAGACTGGTCATGGTTAAAGTGATGGAAACCAGTTGTACTATGCCTTCAAACAAAGGGGCTGATGGAACACGATACATAAGAAGCCCAGAACAGAGTCACTCAATTTAGAAGCTCAGCCACGTCACCAAGGATCCCTTTCTTTCCATCTGTAGCTCCACTCTTCTCAGTGCACTTTGCTTCATCCTTGGGCTTCTCCCATCATGTGACAAGATGGCTGTTGTGGCGCTGGACATCGCATCCTCGAGCACCAAGACTGACAGACAGAAAAGGCCCTTTTCCTACCACAGAACATTCTTTCTGGTGAAAGAAACTTTTCTCCAAATCTCCCCAGTGACTTTCACTCAGGAACCACTGGCAAGGAATGGATCATGAATAGACTCATGCATAAACCAACTGATGGTAAAGAGGCATGAGGGCACCGATACTGACTTAGACCAACCAGGAATCAATCCCTGTGATACCCAGCTACATGGAGAAGGAACCCAAACAAAGTTACAATTCTGTCAGCAAGGATGGAGTGGGTAGAAAATGGCTATGGATAGGTAACCAACAGTATTACCCATGCTGTCATATGCTACTGTTGCAAGGCAAGATATATCCTGGGGTTAAGTTTGTTGTTTAAACAGTCAATAAAAATCTATATTCCAAGTAGCCTTCTGAAATGTGTTTTTACCAGATTTCTTGGGTAGTCATTGTTTTTGTCTCATGACATGGCTGACACAGAGCTCAAGTTAGTAGACTAGTTTATGCCACTCTCTTACTGCCCACTTACAATGGCGCAACGTCTTCAGTTTTCAGTTCATTGCAGGAATCCTTTGGGGTACCTGGCATACCATCTATGACACATGGCCATCTGACATACAAACTGAGCGATGGTGTCACTGTTAATCCATATGAATATTTCATACAAATGAGTATTCCGGTAATTCCGTTCCTTATCCTCTGAACTGTTTTGGCATCCCTGGTAAGTGTACAGTCTGCTTTGGAGACTAGAGAGCTACCCAAAAAATTGGCTCCTGCCTTTGTGACACAGTGGCTTACACTCACTCCCCAAGTCCTGCAGACCAAGGCCCCAAACAATGTCATTGGCTCCCTGGCGCAGGTCCTAGATCCACTGTGTCACTGTGAAATCCTTACTCCTTTGTTATTCACTTAATCTCCTTTATTGATTTGCAACTCCCAGTTTCCTCCTCTTAAAAATTTCTCCAACATAGTAAGAATCATTTAGAATAGAAAGTATCATGGTTATGACAAAGATATCTAGAAGTTGAATTGTATCGTTAAGATTTCACAAAAGAAAAGGCTCTGGTTGGACAGGTTTGTTCGTTTGGTTTTGGGTTTTGGCTACTTAAGATATGGCTTAGCACAGAGCAAAACTGTTTCCCACAGCTTTTATTGTTGTATTCACACTAAAACAGCCATTAGCTGAAACATATGAGCCGTCCTCAAAAGGGCAGATTTAGTTTTTCAAGCATGCCATTGATGCTTGAACAAGCAAAAGAGAATACAACAAACAAGTATCAGAAAATTTTAAAAGACATTACTGAGGTTCAAACTACAGTCCACAGTCTATTGGGCATAAAAGAGTTAAGCAGAAGGCACCATGAACTACTACCGTTCTCAAGAGCATAAATACTGAATCGTCTTACAAAGGTAGTGACAATTTGCCGCAAGGTTAAGTGAGGTGGCGACCTTCATCATTTGCTGCTGGCATGACTGAAATTGCTGCCCAGATGGTCTTCCTATCTTGTTTTGCCTCCCTCCAAATTTGTTTTTTTTCCTAAAATACAGATTAGCTAATGTATGTCAATACCCTTGAAGTGTCTTTGGTTTAAAACCAAATTCCTAGGCACATTTATACATTTATATAGCGTAGCACCCAGTCAAGGCTCCAACTTAACTCCTGCGGCCCTCATTATCTGTCAGCTGTCCCAGAATATCCGTAGTCGCCTCGATGAGCCACGCTCCCTCCATGCTCTGCCTCTGCACATCCTGTCACCTTACAATGGTTAATTTTATGTGTCAGTCTGATTATGGGTGCCCATATATTTGGAAAAACGTTATTCTGGGTATTTCTGTGAGGTGTGTTTTGGATGAGCTTAATATTTAATCAACAGACCGATCAAAGCCTCCCTAATGTGAGTGGGCCTCATCCAATCAGTAGAAGGTAGAACAGAACAAAAATGCTGACTTCCCCCTGGTGCCAAGCACCATGCCTATCATTGTAGCAAGTGATCAAGAAACACTTGTTGAATGTATATTAATGGAGCCTGAGTAAGATTTCAACTAAATTCCAGAAGATTTAGTTGTCCCCCCACCCCCAAAAACATCACAAACCTGGAACCAGTCGATGGTACAGCAGTTGATGAGGGATGGGAACTGTCTCAAGCGATTTCGAAAGGCATCTCCAATGGGGCTGAAGGCCACGACAACGTGAAGGTTGTCTTTGCAGCGATTCACAAAGAAAGCAAAGAGGGCTAAGGGACTGAGCTCACCGTGTTTATTGCCATCCTGAGCTGCAGGACGAACACCCTAGGGAATGTCAGCAAAATAAAACCTTGTAAATAAAAATAGATAAGCAATAATGATAATAATAGCAGATACTGGAATATTAAGAATTGTTTTTACTCCTCTTGGAAATGTCTTTACATTTTTGTATTTCTATCAATACAATGGCTTTGAGATACTTTGTACTTAGGAGACTTCTTCCAACTTTGTAATTCAATAATTTAAAACCAATTATCTGCCAAGAATTTAACTTACAAAGATACTTGTTAAAAGTTCAACAAGATATACATACTAGACTATAATTCAGCATTGTTTGTTATGAGGAAAATATCTGAACTACCAAAGCATCCAGCTGAAACATTAAAAAACATCCATATATTGTAATTTCATACAATGTAAAAATAATGTGTAACAATGTAGGTATTCTGACAAGATCAGCAAGATAAAATGAGTGAAAAAAAAAACAAATTGTGCAACGATATGGATATGATCCCCTTTGTAAAATCAAAATATAAATAGGTGCATATGTATGAGTGCATATACACCTTTTTATGGAAGCAGTCACAAAAACTATTAATGGTAGATACTTTTGGTGAGACTTAAGGAAGAGAGTGGGAAGGAGGTCTTTATTTTTTATTTTGGACATTTTTCTTGGTTTATATTCATTCGGTTTTTTCCATTCTAGACATTTTTATACTATTTGAATTCCCTAATTTTATTTTTATAATACTTGCATTTTTTTAATGTTAACAGGGCTGTCGGGTAATGAGATTACGGGTCACGTCTCATTTTCTTTCTGTACGTATCTCTCTTTGAGAACGGCATCTTACATGAGGCCAGGCACAAGGGCTCTGGAGCCAAGCTTCCTGAATTCAGGTTGACAGCATGTTACCTGTATGAGTGCGAGTTATTTAACCTCTCTGAAACTTAAGTTTCCCCATTGGCAAAACGGGGGGAAAAAGTAGCTACATTGGAGTGTGCTGAGGGATTAAATGAGTTATTACACGTGAACACTCTGAATAGTTCTTGCTACATAGGTAGGTACCTGCTGATTTTTATTCTCCTTGTTTAGAGTATAAAAGGGTTCAGTGAATAAATTATAATTTTTTCAATAGCAGATATAGAGAGTGGTCACAATGATCATATAATTTCTGTTGTTACTACCACAAATTTATTGTTAAAAGAATTCTCTGCTATGGCTATGGCTGTGCTCTGCTTTATGTGACAGCTATATTCATGGAAAACAGTAAACCAACTCTATATGCATTCTGACAGTAAATCTCAAATTACGATAATGATCAGTATCTCTACGAAATTATGTTCAGATGGTGTATCTGCACTAAGTTAACATTCAAATAGAGAAAGATAATACACGGTATTAACTGTGGAACAAGAGTTCAAGAAAGGGCCAGGATGGCAACATAAATAAGCTTTATTTTCAAAGAATTAATGGCTAACACTTCAAGAGTGGATAAGCTGTGTCTAAGAGTTAATACCCACATGCACACGCATATGCTCTGGAAGCAGGACTGATTCTGGAGAACAAGAAAAAGAGAAGTTATTTAAAAAATAATTAGGGAGATAGGAAGCTGTGTGGAATTTCACAGCAGTCGAGGCGAAGTAAGAGTATAAAAGAAGGAATGATGAATTATGGCAAGTGTGAATGAGAATTCTAAAAAGGAAGTGAGGAAATATCACTAAATCTGGTCAATTACAAGCCACTGCTACACTGAGAAAGACATGGCAGTGATTTAATCTGCAAGGAGTACAAACCAGATGGTGCCAACAGTGTCTGGAAATGCAGAGCTGATGCTGGAGCTCTGAGGGAGACGTGCTGTGCCTGAAAGAGGTGCTGCCCTGTAGACAGAGCCAGGGCCAGGCTGCAGTGGGCAGTTGCCAGGAGTGAAGTTAATGTGGGAGCTCTGTCAGAGGGATGAGATAAGCAAAGCCCAAGACACGGTCCTCAAAGTGGAACGCATGGACTGGTGCAAAGTGCAGAAAGAAACTAAGAGCTTCTTTCACATCACCTTTTATATTTTATAAAATCAGCAGAAAGTAAACAGAAACAGGGATGACTTTCAGTGCCCCTGAGTTCTAGCTACGCCCATTTCCTTGTGGATAAAATGATATGGTGTTCCTAGACTTGGGTGGAACGTGAAAGCAAGTTCTTAAGGCCACTGTTGGATCAGACCATAATGGAATGATCTGTGGCCATGAAAAAATTTTGTGGCAAAGTGACGAGAAGAAAAGATGACCAATAGCTGAAGTGAGCAGGAAAGGCTAGCAAAGCTTAGAAAATCCCACACCCCAAGGGTGACTCTTCCTCGGATGGGAGTATGGGGGATGAATTAGGAGAATCACCATCACAGTCTTGGCCACATCCTTGACATTATCCAGATAAAAGCTGAGAATTCTTTGGGTCTTTCTTTGTTTTTCTCTTTTCCCACCCCAGGCCACTAACTGGTAATGTACCATTTCCTGTGCTTTTTAAGTGCTTGGCATTCCAGTGCTTTATTTCAACTGATCCTAGACCTCTCAACAACCCTCTGTAGATATAATAGTTCTATTCCATTCAAGAGAAAAGGAGGTGCTTGAACTACCACAGTGAATTCATTTTATTCTAGACATTATGACTGGGGTGAAATGAAGCAGGCAGGTACGTTCTGTGGGTACAAGCAGTCATGGCAGTGAGAAGGGGGAAATTACTGGCAGAGATCCTGTATAGCAAGATCTTGGAAATGGGGTAGAAAGACAGGACTTTTGAAGCAGTGAGTGCCTCACAACTCTATTTTTTGTCAATTAAACCACAAACCATGATTCTCTGATCTATCAGAATAGTCAAGAAGTTTTAAGGCTTTTAAAAAATTTACTAAACCAGTGATAAACCATAAAAATTAATCAAGCAGGGTTTAAAAGCTATGTTTTCTACTATCACTATAACCCTAAGACATGATTTAAAATCTTTAGTCACTCATAAAACATACTAAGAAAGATAGAATAGATGAAACGAACTGCCATCATTGTTAAAAAAGAAATTCTAAAATAAAATATCTGTTTCACATCTACAGTAGAAGCAATTTAAAATTCACCAAAAGAAGGTTATGTTAAAATAATATACTTTAAGTGTTTAATTACACAAATTCTCTGCACAAGCTACATTTATCCTGAAGAACAGGGAAAAATCTTTCAAGATAAGAGAATGTCTGGGCTGGGAGTTGCATGCTCAGGAACCTAAAAAGCATTTACCTCCATCACCTCTTGTTTTTCATCTGCTGCAAAAATGTTAGGTACTTCTCCAGTATTAAGCACACTGTCAATATCCTCCAGAAAAGCTTCCTCCTTAATCTGAGTGTCCGTGATTAGAAAGACCGTCTTCTGGCCCCTCATGCCCACGTTCCTTAATAGACCCTTAAAATAAAAATGGATGTTAAGCAGAGAGTGCTGAACTTGTGCTGTTTTTGCTTTTCCTCTCTTTTCCCTTCTTTTGGTGAGAGCCTCTCAATTTTACAGTAATAGCTCCCCCAGCATCTGGTGGGGCTGCCAACCAGGGCTTCCATTTCTTAGGGAGGGAGGCTGCAAAGGCCAGCAATTGGGAACTTCTAGGGGCCAACTGCTGCCTCATGGAATGAGTCTGCCGGAGAGAGAAGCCAAGAGCTGCAGAGCAGAGCCAAGAGATAGAAAGACTTAACGGAGCCCTTAGACTCAGCCATGTAAACCCTATCGCCTCTGGGCTTTTCCGTCATGTAAGCCAATAGCTCCATCTTTTGCTTAAGCTGGCTCGAGCTAGTTTTTTGTTTTGTTTTGTTTTTTTTGTCAGTTGTACCCAGGATTCCCAACTAATATAAAGACAGGGACACAGAGGCATGGTGACACTGACTTGTTTAGGGTGTTAGACCTGATTGTTAAAATTTCAGGAACTTGTGAGTAGATTGTTACACACAGCCAACATAAAAGCTTAAGTTAAAAGGATATTGAGGACTATATTCTGTATTAGGAATTGCAGTGGCTCCCCTTCTAAAAAAAAAAAGCTTAAGTTAAATAAATGTATAATTAAATAAATGATATTAAAAACAAATACAACAAACACATAAATCTCATTTGCTATTTTATTATATTTACTACTCTCTATACTCTTGAGGTCATTTAAATACATTGAATCTGTGCAGTAAAATACCATGTAATGGTGTTCAAACATAACCCTACACAATCGTTTTCAGTGACATTATGTTGATAGTTTTAAATTATTCATGGTGGGAATATCTACACCACAGAAACTGTCAAATGCTGCAAATCAGAGGTTCTCCCCAACCTCCTGGAAACTTGGTTGTTAAACATTTTCCCACATACCACTGGATATATTTCAACTGAAAATAGCAATACTACTTCTAAAAATATTTTTAGAATAAACTTTTATCTCTATTTCAAAATCATATCTTTTAAATAAATCACCTAAATAAGGGCTGAATTGTAATACTATATGAAACTCTGCCTTTTCCTGTTAAAGCCATTTTTCAGTATGCAAACTGTTGTTTTCCTAGAAATAATTTTCTATCATCAAAACCAGGGAAGCTATCTTTTAAAGAAGTATTACATCTAATTACATCAGCTCTACAATTATTTTAAAGTGTTTTTTACAATTATTTATATTACATAAACATAAAAATACAATACAAATACATGCATTTAACTTATTGCCATAAGCATCTCTATATTTAAGTTATATTCAAACATACACGTGAAACTGTTTCTAAATAGGAATAAAAAGTTAACACTTCCAAAAAACTAATTATATGCCAGGTTCTTACAAAAGAACCTGACATACACTGCATAATTTAATCACAACAACCTATGAAGTAGGTGGTATTATCCAAATTTTACAAATGAAGAAACTAGGGAGTGATGTCAGCAGGATGATAGCCTAGGAAGCTCCAGGCCCCCGTTCCCCCATGGAGACACCAAATCAGCAACGTATAGACTAAAACACCCCTGCGAGAACTCTAGAAACTAGTTAAAGGGCTGCATCACCCCTGTGAGCGCATATAAAAGGGAAGGGGAAGAGAATTCACTGGATCCTTCTCATCCCAGCCTCTCTCCACACCCTAGCATAGCACAGCACAATCAGGAGACCATCAGTCTGTGGCTTCTCCCTGAGAACAGAAGGAAGGAATAGAGTAGAATTTTCTTCCAGTGTTCTGGCTTATCTAGGGGCTGCCTGAGGGACTTACTTCTGTCTTGCCTGACTCAGGGTGCTGATGGGAACAGGGCTTTCGGATATGAGGCTGGAGGCCACTGAATACAGAGGCCAGCCCCTGGCACAATGGAGCAGCACAGAGACCGAAGTTCCCTAGGGAGGTGCCAGAGGGGCAAGAGATTAAGGGCAGAATACAACAGACCAAATCCAAAAGCTCATAGAAGAAAATATTTAAGATAGCCAAAAGCACCTGTATGTACTAAATAAAATCACATGCACAACCTCAAAGAAGATACATGGTCAGAGAAGTTCAGAGAATTCCTGAAAACTCTAGCCATGCTGACTGGTGAAGTTTCCCCCCTGCATGAAGCCATTTTATAAAGACTGGGAGAGGCAGCAGTTTATCAAGTCTCTAAACTCAACAAGAGATGACAAGACATTCAAAGAAACATGACCAAATCAAAGGATCAAAATAAAGCTCCAGAAACCAGCCCTAAAGAAACGCCTGACAAGAACTTTAAAATAACTATCTGAAAGATGCTCGATGAGCTGAAGTACAGATAGGCAACTAAAGGAACCCAGGAAGACAATGCATGAGCAAAATGGATTGTCAACAGACAGAAACTAAAAATTAACTGAAAAGGGACTATGAGACACCACCAAATGAGTCAATATACACATTATGGGAGTACCAGAAGAAGAAGATAGACAAAGGGAAAGAGAACTTATTTGAAGACATACTGGCCAAAATCTTCTCAAATCTGAGGATAGAAATGGACATACAAGTTCAAGCTCAACAAACGACTACTAGATAAACACAAATAGACCCACACACCAAGACACATATAGTGAAATTCTTGCAAGTCAAAGACAAAGAGAGAATCCTGAAGGTAGCAAGAGAAAAGCAATGTAGCATGCACAAGGGCGCTTCCTAAGATTATCAACATGTTTCTCAGCAGAAACCTTGTGGGCAAGAAGGGAATGGCATGATGTTAAAAGTGCTGAAAGAAAAAAAAACCCTCTTCTTCAAAAATAAAGATATTAAGACTTTTTCAGATAGATAAAAGCTGAGGGAATTCATTACCACCAGACCTGCCCTTCAACAAATGCTAAAGGATGTCCTTTAAGTTGAAATAAAAGGATGCTAGCAACATAAAGCCATATGAAAGTATAGAATTCTCCAGTAAGGGTAACTATATGGACAAATACAGAATTCTGTATTATTAAATTCCATGCGTCAATGAAGTTTTAGTTTTTGTATAGACTATAAAAGACAAAAGCACAAAGCCCTTATAAATACATGTGAATAGGTACACAATCTACAAAGATGTAACTGGAACATCAATAAAAAAGTGTGGGGAGGGGAAGGTGAAGGAGTAGAGCTTTTGTGTGCGACCGATGTTAAGTGCTGTTAGTTTTAAAACAGGTTTTATAATGATAAGATGTAATCTCAAAGGCGACCACAAATGAAGTATCACGGGAAGGTACACAAAAGGAAATGAGAAGAGAATAAAAACAAGTCGCTACAAAGAATCAACAAAACACAAAGAAGACAGTAAGAGGAAATGAGGGACAAGAAATCTACAAATCATACAGGAAACAAGTTAATAGATAAATTCCTAAAAACAAATGTGGACACTGAAGCACAGGAAGACGTGGTAACGTACACAACACAACTGACCAATCAAGCAAAGTAGGAATTAGAACTGAGTTGCCTAACCTCGAAGTCCACGCTGTTCCTACTACAGCACGCTACTTTCTAAATCCAGTAGTCCATTTGGTAGTAGATGTATCAAAATTTTTTCTCTAAAGTGAAAGCAGAAGAAACACAACGTAATTTTTCCTTCCATGTCTATGTAAACCCCTTTAATGCCAGCTTGGTTTCTACCATTTCCACTTAACAAGCAGCCAAAAAGAACCCATGCTAACTTTTAGGATGTAGAACCTTAGTGTGGAGTGTCAGTAAATGTGGAAGAGGCCCGGCAGTATCTCCCTTCCTTTTTTCCCTCTTGGTCACCTCCCTTCTGGGGCCTACAGAGCCCCAGGCACATGGGGATGAAGCCCAAGGTCGCTCTTCTTCTGTGGAGCATGGGAATAGCAACCAAAGAATAGCTCCAAAGAAGCTATTACGACTGGACAACATGAATGACGGCATCACCAAGGTTCCACACATGCACCTGTAAGGGGGGCCTGTGAACTAAAATGAGGACTGAATCAGCAGCAGGGGTAGCCGTGCAGTGGCTGAGCCTTCAGGTCTAAGGCCTGCTCTGCTGGGCCTACCTACCCTCAACATCAGCTCCGGGATGAGTAAAACAGAGACAGCCGTACCTGCTGCCCTGACTTGTACCTACAGAATGACATGTATGTAATGCACTGAGGACAGGATTTAGCACGCACAGTAACTGCTCTACGGATAGCATCATCCGCATCAATGTAATCAGCACACAGCTTACAGATTCACTCTTCGCAGGGATAAAAAACGCACTGATGTATTTTAGACACTAGGTTTCTTCAAAATTTTACCTTTAGATCCTCTCTCCATTCATTCATACCATAACTCTTAGAAATCTCTGGTTGGAAAATCTGCATTTTTGCCATGGATGTAGCCAGACGAGTTAAAGATTGACGACCACTTCCTCCAAGTCCAATGAGCAAAGCGTTTCCACCAGACTGCTTTAAAATTCGACATATTCGTGATAAATGCTCTAGGACGTACCTATAAAATATCAATATTACTATGCTTGAAAATATGAATGTACATGTGTATTTACATGTAACTATTGTTTTAGTTTCCTAGAAGGATGGATTTTGCTGTCCCTTATATACTATACCAACTTAAAAGAGGCAATCATTGAAAAATGTGATTTTTTCAAAAGCAGTTGTAATTGGATCATTCGGTGCAAAGGAAAGCTGAAGAACAAACTCAAGAAATGTAATATACAAATTATAGAAATAAAATGAAACTGTAACCACTTATACAGGAAACATATTATTGCTTTTATTAAGAACATTTCTTTCTTCAATCTTTTAATACCAGGATTTCTATGGGAGAAATAAAAAATCGGTTATCAACAAAATAAACACAGGAAAGACACTCAGCCTCACTAGTAAATTGGTAAAATTAAAATTAGAGCCACAATGAGTTATCGTTCCATTCTTAACTGGCAAAACTTACCAAGTCTGGCAATCCTAAATGTTGGCATGGGTGAGGAACAATAGGAGCTCTTAAAAACAATGATTATTTTTCAGGATACTTTGGCAAACTTCGTAAAGTAGAAGATCCTTACATACCATGGCACAATAATTCCACTTCTATAAACATAGCCTATTGAAATTCTTGTATTTGTGCCCAAGGAGACAATCTTTTATAATTGCAAAAACTAGAGTCACCTCAAAGTCTTTGTCAGAAGAATGACTACATTCTGTTATAATTATACATGGAATGCAAAACAGAAGTAAAAATTCATTTCTTGTGAATCTCACCAACAATATGGAAAAAAACAACTTGCAGAAAAATATGTACAGTTTGATATTGTTTATATCAGTCTTATACATTCACAGTAAGACTATGTTATATGTTCAGGAACACACAGGTTAAGTAAAAGTCCAAAGAAACCCATGTTTCTTTTTACTTCGTAAGGTATGATAGGGATGCAATAAGGGAGACAGTTGGCTACACAAGAGACTTCAAATAAATTGCTAATATTTTATGTCTTAAGCTGGGTAATGGGTACAAGATTATTCACCATACTTTTCTTTAAACCTTGTTACATATTTTAGTATTTCACAATAAAATTCTACAAATAGCAATTTCAACCATCACACCAAATGTAGTTACCTAAAAATGACAAGATTCATTCTTGTTTTGTGAGTCTGATTATATTCATCTAAGTACTGGTCCACAATGTCACTAAAATGATGAATATTTGGAATTTCTATATAAACTCTTTCATCTCCATCAAGTTCAGGATTCATATAGTCACCAAACATGAGATTCCTTAAGTTTTCTTCAGTTACCTATAGAACAAAAATTAACAAATTACAAAACTTAAAAATTTTTCTAAAATAAACTTAAGAAAATGTTATACAAAATTGTTCTTTTCATATTATGGGATGGTTTTCAATTAGGCAATTCTTTCAAACATTAATACTTGTAAAATTAATAATTTTATAAAAATGGATAAACTTGTTTTTATTTACAATAAAACTTTAAAGTATTTTTATTAAAAATGTATAAAACTTAATATGCACTTGAAAATTAATACCTGAAATTATATTATATCCTCAGGAAATAAAAAGAGAAGAGCTTTTTCCTAGCATATATGAGATCCCCCCCTCCAAGGCTGACGTTATTCTGACGCCAATTTTTTGAGTAATTACTAAGGGATGGTCACCATGCTAAGCACTATGTATATATCATATCATTTAATCCCTATCATACAAGGTTTACTCTTTAAATAACTTCTCTGTTATACATAATTCCTCTGAAGACAAATTTTCAAAATAATTACCTATGAGGATAGTTAAAAGAATATGTTTAAGAAGTAATGGTTTTTTTTATATCGTTAATGTACAATTACAATTACTTGAACATTATGGTTACTAGACTCTCCCTATTATCAAGTTTCCCCCACATACCCCATTACAGTCACTGTCCATCAGCGTAGTAAGATGCTATAGAATCACTGAAGTAATGGTATTTTTTAAAGATAAATTAACTGTAACAGTTCATGCTATTATACCATTTTAATATTTTTTAAATCATTAAATATACTCACTGGTGCACTCTCTTTCCTCAAATGTGAAAAAATAGCATCAAATGATTCTTTGAAATGGTCCTTTATAACAGCTTTAGTTAAACTGAACAGCCAGCATCGGTCATTATCATTAACGAGGCGATCATAAAACACTCGGAGTACCTCATGCACAAAAAGACGGATCATAGTATGCTTGCTCTCCACTGCATCCCTCTCAATGAGCAAGCAGCCCTGGATGACACGTGAAAAATCCCGCAAATTGAAAGTGTAATGAGATTTTGTGGGAGTGGGCAAAAGATTTTCCATGGATTGTTTGTATATCTGAATATGAAAAAAAGCAACAATGTAAAAATGAAATAGTTATAATCAGCAAAGCCATGTGACAAATAGCACATTTTATATATTTTATTGATCCTATCAGATTATATTGACTTGAAAAATTATACACTACTAAGCCTGGCATGGCATGTTTCTATTTTTGTTTATAGCAGGCACTTTGGAGTTGAGGGAACTTAATATTATCTGATTCCCTTCCAAGCCAAAGTAACAATGTTTTTATTTTCCAGTTATTATGGTTTTTCCATTTAAAGGTCAATGATCTTTTATTAAGTAAGTAAAAACTTTAATAGTGAGTCCACTCAGGTAACTCCTGCAGCATTCCAAAGAGAACATTGAAACAATTTCCTTTGACTCAACAAATCAATGTGTTCTCCCCCTTATGTCTTATTTCCTCTCTCCTTCTTCTCCCTTTATTCTTTATTATAACATGTAAATGAAGCATATTATTCTATATGCTGAACTGACAAGGAAGTTTAATATTCTCTTTAAGGAAGGAAAATTAAATATTTTATAATATAGCCTGAAAAAAATACCAAGTGAAATTGTTTTTTTATTTATATGTACTGTATGATTCATCTCCCTCCCCTCACCTCCACACATGGTTTATCTATAATGCTTCAAAGACAGGAGGGAAAAAAAAGATCTTTTCTGTATCCCATTACCGAGGCAATGATTCTAGGGAGCTTTTTCTTGTGGTTACAAGGATCCCAAAGCAACCCCCACTTTATCAAGGCTCCAGAAATCTTAGTTCAATGAGATTACCACTGACTAATCTTAAATACACATTTTCCTTTCACAATGAATGATGAGGCTGTTCTGACCTCTGAAAAGAGGCCAAAATCAGTTAAGAGCTGCTTTTTGGCCATGTGGGCAGTCTTGTTTTCTGTTTCTACCCTGTGTTTATTATTTTTTCACTGCTACTTCTAAGTTATGTTGTCTAGCTAAAAAACAGTGTTTTCACAGCTGCTTAAGTTTCTTTTTTCTCTTTTTTTTTAAGACAAACATGAAGAATCCGAGGGAAGAGAGAGAAAATTAATAAATACCAAAGTGGAAGCTAACAGGGAAACACCTATGGTCTGGCATATGCTGTTCATAGATGATTTACTTATTAACAACCTTGTGAAATAGGTATTATCTCCCATATTAGTGATTTAAAAAAATGAGTTTCTGGAAGGTCAAATTTCTCACTCAAGGCTATATAGCAAGGAAATAGCAGTCAAGGCTCAAACCTAGTTAGATTCCCTAAGGTCAAAAGCCTGTATCTTCCTGTTCTCAAGATTTCTTACAGCTTCTCTGACACTGAAGACCAATGTATATAACTAAGGGGAAAAACGTTAAAAAAATATAAAAAAATCAAAAAAACAGAAACAGTGAGGACTAGATGAGATTAACATGTAATACAACAGCGTTTTGTATTGCATTATTTGCTCACCTCCATTGTTGCACTGACAATTTGGTTCCCAACAACAAAGTACTCCGGAGTAAATTCACGAGTCCGAAGGTAGAATGTTACAATTGACGAAAAGATTCGGACCATAGTTTCATCACTGAAAGTATTAATAGTGCAGATGTTGAAATGTCGAGTAAAGCGGGGAGTAACTGGATTTCTGCCACCACCCGGAGGGCCCATGGCAGCCATCAGCTCTATGTCAACTAACGTGATTTTGCTTGTGTCCTTAAGGTCATACCTTGAAAACACATAAAAATTCCAAAAAAATCCATTATAAGTTAGACAGACTGAAATATAGGTTTTCCTAGAAACTGAATCTGATTTTAACTTTTCTAAAAGGAAGAATTTTAGATAATGCTTGCATTAGGAGAAAACTTTTTTAAGGGTTCTTTCCACTTTTAAAAAAATTGAGGTGTAATTGACATGACATTAGTTTCAGGTGTACATAATATTTGATCTGTATATATTGCAAAATGATCACCACAAGTCCAGTTAACATCCATCTCCATACATAGTCACGAATTTTTTTCTTGTGATAAGAACTTTCAAGATCTACTGTCCTAGCTACTTTCAAATATGAATTACACTATTGTTAATTATAATCACCATGCTGTATATCATATCCCTGAAGATACTCATTTTATAACTAGAAATTTGACTTCTTGGCCCCCTTTCCAATTCCTCCACCACCTCACGTCCTGCCTCAGGAGCCACCAATCCGTGGAGAGAACTTTTTTAGGGCAGCACTTGATTCCTCCTGTCAGTGGCAGTGACACCACTGCCCAGACTTTGGGTGCCCAGAACACCCCTTTTGCTGTCCCTTCCCTTTCTGCTGCTCTTCTTTCCAGTTTGACTCTCGACTTTCCTCTTCTCACTCCAAATCCAGAAGCATTAGTAAGAGATCAATCCTGTTCGTGGCTGGTTATAGGTAGGTGACCACATGTCCTATTTTGAGTACAACAGCTCTGATCTGTGCTTGTCCTAGTGTGATTATTTAGACTCTCCCCTCTTACCCTCAGGAATGTCCCAGTTTGAACAATAAATTATATAATCATCCTACTTACAGCAAAGTCCTGATTTCTTTTTCTCATCTCAAATCTTATCTTCAGAGCACACAGGATGTCTAAATAGTACCTACACACTTCTGTTATATAAAGAGGGACCTAATCCAGAATAACAAAGCCCCAAAGAAGTTTTAATCAGAAAGTTTATACAAATGGCTCAGTTTAACTGGGAACCACTCAGAGTGAAAAGGTATGTATTTTCAACAGGCCATTAAGTCCTGTAATATTAAATGTCTTGCAAAAGAGGGGGGAGAAATCAATACGGCGTCTTTAGTGTAACAGTATCCTAGAAGGTATGAAAATAGGACTTGGTTTTTTACAACAACTCCAATAACTGTCAACAGGAAACTTGTTAAATAAATTATGGCAAGATCTGCACAGCTAAATAGTATTGAAAGCCAAAAAAATGAATGACATAGAAAATACATGAATAGGTGCTTGAGATAAATTTCTAAGTGTAAATAAATTGCAAAGCATTATGTGTAATATATTTAAATAGAAAACAACCTTGGCCAAATAGGGAATACGCTATTAACAGTGGTTATCTCCTGGAGGCAGGATTCCAAGGGCCTGCAGTAATAACAAAAATGTATTTCCAAAATATGACATAGCTTCAAAAGTAGTCTAACCTTGCCTTGAGATAAAAATCACAGCATATTGGGGATTTTTAGGAAAGTATATTTAAGAGGAAGAAGTGAAGAATTACTAATCTTCACTAAAAGATAGGGTGTCATATGTATTAGAAACTAACCATATCATCATAAAATGGGGTAGAGGGATTGGGAGGGTTATCTGTGAAATTACTGCCAAAACCAAACCATCTCAAAGATATGGTAGTCTCAAACAATCACAGAAAACAGAGAATTTTAAGTAGTAGAAACATAGGGTGCTGGTTATAGTTACTTAGGTTGGCAACTACCCATAAATTCTGAGCCCTGGGGGAATGGTACTTTGAAAGAGGTAATTTGTAAATTATTTACAATACTTGAAAGTAGTTGAAAAGTTGAGAATTTACTACGCTATTAAATAAATGAATGTCCAATACCAGATTATTCATCCCAGTTATCTAACTCATACATTCAGAGGAAAGAATGGTATAAAAAGGTATAGAAAAGTTTCCCAAAATTTTCTTTACAGGAAAATCTGAGCAATGGTTTTCTTCCATAAGTAATTTGAAAAAAATGAATTATTTTGATGTGAGAAACTACAATAGAAAAAGAATAAAAATGACTTCAACATGGCTAGTAAAGATTTAGTTAAATAGTTACCAATTCCCACAGTCAAAAAATTGTCGTAATAATTCAATAGGTGGCTGAGCTCCATATTTCTCCAATGCAGGCATATTCATGTCATCTATAAAAATTATGCACTTCTTTCCCATAGGTGGTCCAAAAACTCCTTTGCGTCTTTTATCCAATCTAGCCATAATAATGTTCTAAAACATAAAAAAGATGTAGTAGCATATTTAAAGCCATACTTAACACCAGGAATAAAGAGGGTATTTAACAGTTTAATTATGCTGCTTGGAAGCACTATGTACATGTTTATTATTTATTTATATGCATTCATTTTTAGGGTGATATGAGACTTCATACTCAGTATCACTGAAAGAGTATATACTGAAGTCCTTCTATGTATTCAGAATTGTTACATACACGTGCTTATGTATTTGCATTGCACACACACCGAAAACATTTCCCTCATTAAATACTCCAACATATCTATTAACTTTAGGTTATTCAATATCTAAAAGCATTAGTCTAAATTTGTAAGATTCTGAAATTAAGGGAATTTTACAGGTTTAAAACAACAGAAATGAGCCCCACAGATCAGGAGAGAATAGACAGGCATAAATTCAGGAACGGATGTTAAAAATGGTGATTAGCAAGGTTGCATGATGTAGTTCCATCTTGGCACACTTGGAGGTAAGCTGATGAACAGCTACATGGTTCTTGTCACAGACGGTGCATGGTCTGGAAGCTCTTTGACGGACAGTGCTTCAGTAAGCAGCAAGTGGTCCCAAGGACCATCTAGGAGAGTCTAAAAAGAATAATAGAAAGTGCTCCACATACACAAACACACACACACACGCTGTCCCTTCTTCCTCCTCTCTTACTCCCTTCTCCAGGTAAGAAATCGAGTGTTGCTGCTTCTTGGGCTTAAAAATTTAAAAAAAGTGACAAAGCTCAATAACCCAGTATTAATATAGAAATGCTCTCTTGATACTTTGTCCTTAAAACTTGATTTTTAAAACTTAATCATAACACCAAAAATAAGTTTCAAAGTTTTATTTAAATTCATTGATTTACATAGCTGCTCATTTAATATATAATTTTAAGCACTCATCAAAATCAAAACAATTACTGACCTGTGTTTCTGGCTGTAAACTAACCTGAACCTGGTTGGCACTGGTTCGTGCAGAGAAATTCACATAAAAAGGGAAGTACTGGTCCTTTTCCAAATGATTCATTAGCTTATCCTTCACATACACTGATTTTCCTGTCCCCGTTGGACCCACAAAAAGCAATGGCCTTTAAGGAAACAATGGACATATTCAAAAGGGGAAAAGTCAGAATATATTCTAAAAGAGGCTGGAGTTAATTGAAAACTTAATAATCGAATCACCTTCAGCTAAAAACTTGCAGCTTAATCTGTCTTTATTTCATGAAAGGCTGGTTAAAGTAACCATTGGCATACCACTTTAAGACTTCAATAGTAACAAACTATTATTCGAACAGATACAACATCACTCAACAAACAATAACATGGTTAACTTTTCAGAAAAGGAGCCCAATTTTGTCTCCACAGAAAAGTGATGTGTTTGTACTTTCCAATCAGAGACAGAGGCAAGAGACTGCCGTGTGAAATAATTTATAGGTAAGATAGGTTTAGGCTGTTTCACAGCTACCTCAATAGCACAAAGTTTTTGTGAGAAACTGAGTGACAGTGAATTCTAAAGCGAGCAGTTATGTATATTTGTTCACAGTCTTTTAAAGTTATTAACTGAAAATATTTATCTTAGAGCCAACTCTGTGGAATCCTTCATTCAGTGGGGTCTCGGGCAGGATTTCTCATTCTTGAGTGATTGTAACTAATATTAAAGTGTAAGAATCCTCTTGAGTCTATGTCTACAGAACTGGGAATCAATCCAGTTTGAGAAATACTGAACTAAAAATTAAATGCTCTGTGAGTGACAACTTGGCCCCACACAATACAGAGACAAATGCAAAGGCTGGCACAGCATTCAGCTATAAGGGGCAAGCTACATAACTCAAATTATGCTAATATTTTTTAAATTATCATACAAGTATAAGCCTACAATTAAAGTTATTTTAGAACTACCCAGATGACAATTCATCTGTGTGTTCCAGTCTGAGAAACACTTGCCTTATGGAAAACTATTTACTAACATAACTTTAATAAATAAAATGTTATTCCGTAGCAGGGCCCATGGACCAACTGAAGATATTCTTAGTACTCACAGAATCTGTGAACTTAGATGCCAAAAGTTTGTATCTTTACTTTTACTAACCTTAACTAAAATGGAACAATGCTACTAATAGTACCCATATCTTTATCACCAATAGAAATCATAGATATTTTTCTAAATATTGTAATTGCTGCAGATGTCAAAAATCACTTATGTCCACTTCTTCAGATTATGATAGTCATCAGACCCACTGCTAGGTTTTACTATGTAATGTGTTAATAAAAAAGCACATATATTACTACTACTATAGCCCAAATTTGTTCAATATCTTAATGAATATATTTCAGTATATGTTTTTCTTTGTAATTCTGCTTGTACTTATTCATTTAAAAGCATTATTCTAGCAAGTGGTTCATGGCAGAGAAGAACTCCCATACTAGGAATTTCCCAGAATTGCCAAGTACCTTCCTTGCCTAGGAAAGTTTTTAATATTAGCATCTAAATGCATAAATGCAACCACAGGTACAAAAATAAGCTGTTTTTCCTATTTCTTTAAAATTATGGTATCATTGATATACAATCTTATGAAGGTTTCACATGAGCAACATTTCAACATTCACCTGTATTATCAAGTCTCCCCCACATACCCCATTACAGTCACTGTCCACCAGCGTAGTAAGATTCTATAGAGTCATTACTTGTCTTCTCCGTGCTGTACTGCCTTACTTGTGACCTACTTATACTGTGTGTGCTAATTATAATACACCTTGTCCCCTTCTCCCTCCCTCTCCCTTTGGTAACTGCTAGTCCTTTCTTGGAGTCTGTGAGTCTGCTGCTGTTTTGTTCCTTCAGTTTTGCTTTGTTGTTATACTCCATAAATAAGACAAATCATATGGTATTTGTCTTTCTCCACCTGGCTTATTTCACTGAGCATAATATCCTCCAGCTCCATCTATGTTGTTGCAAATGGTACGATTTGTTTTCTTCTTATGGCTGAATAATATTCCATTGTGTATATGTACCACATCTTCTTTATCCATTCATCTACTGATGGACACTTAGTTTGCTTCCATATCTTGGCTATTCTGAATAGTCCTGCAATAAACACAGGAGTGCATATGTCTTTTTGAATCATGGATCTTGTTTTCTTTGGGTAAATTCCTAGGAGTGGAATTTCTGGGTCAAGTGTTATTCCTATTTTTAGTTTTTTAAGGACCCTCCACATTGCTTTCCACAATGGTTGAACCAATCCCACCAGCAGTGTAGAAGGGCTCCCCTTTCTCTGCATTCTCACCAGCATTTCTTGTTTCTTGTCTTTTGGATGTGGGCCATCCTAACTGGTGTGAGGTGATATCTCATTGTGGTTTTAATTTGCACTTTAATTTTCTGATAATTAGTGATGTGGAACATCTTTCCATGTGCCTGTTGGCCATATGAATTTCTTCTTTGGAGAAGTGTCTGTTCAGATCCTCCACTCATTTTTAATATGGTTATTTGTTTTTTTGGGTACTGAGGCATGTGAGCTCTTTATATATTCTGGATGTTAACCCCTTATCAGATAAGTCATTTACAAATATATTCTCCCATACTGTAGGATGCCTTTTTGTTCTGCTGATGGTGTCCTTTGCTGTACAGAAGCTTTTTAGTTTGATGTAGTCCCATGTGTTCATTTTTGCTTTTGTTTCCCTTGTTTGAGGAGATGCATTCAGGAAGAAGTTGCCCATGTGCAGGAGATTTTTGCCTATGTTGTCTTCTAAGAGTTTTACGGTTTCATGACTTACATTCATGTCTTTGATCCATTTCAAGTTTACTTTTGTGTATGGAGTTAGACAATAATCCAATTTCATTCTCTTACATGTAGCTGTCCAGTTTTGCCAACACCAGCTGTTGAAGAAGCTGTCGTTTCCCCATTGTACGTCCATGTCTCCTTTATTGTATATTAATTGGCCATATATATATGGGTTTATATCTGGGCTCTCTATTCTGTTCCATTGATCTATGGGTCTGTTCTTGTGCCAGTACCAAATTGTTTTGATTACTGTGGCTTTGTGTACCTATTATGTTTTTTAATTAAAAAGATAAAATTGTTACAATATTCACTCAGAAACAGGTCCTTTATCAAAATCAAACCATGACATTCATGTATATTATGTAAGTTTGTCTAGTTTAAACAGTATAAGCAAATTATGCCTAATGTTTTAAAAGAAAATAACTACAAAAGTGTTAAGAAAGTTGGTATGGATATGCCTGTGGTATAACTAGGCTTTTATTCCATTTCATGTATCTGCTTTTCTTAAGTTGGTATTTTCATGTTCATCTTAAAAAGAACTGGCATAGGACATATTTGAAAAATGCTAAATACAGTAGGAGAATGTGGCTCATGGTTGGTCTGATAATCTCAAGAATACAGTGAATTTTTGAGTAGCATGCACACCTTTTTGACAATAATACTACAACTGACATTTAGGCTGCTGTTACAAATAAAAGAAAAATAAGGTGGCTTATGAGGCAACAAAGTATTATAGCCGAGGTTTTGGAGTACCTAATACAAATCTGAGCTCCAGGTTTGTCAATTTTAGCAGATGTCACCATGGGCATGTCGATTAGTCCCCCAGAGTATCAGCTACCTGAAAATGGATGACCTCAAAACCTGCTTTAAAAATCTAATGGTCCTATTAGAATGGCACTGTTATATTTAAAATGCATGTTTCTTACTTTGCGTAGGTAATACTCAGATCCATTAGAAATGTATATCTGATTGTGTCCATTGTAGGGACTATGATGTCTTGAATCTTGACATGTTTATCTCCTAAATTAGTACTTTTAATTAAGTCATTCCAATGAAGCCAGCGACCTCGGTTTTTTAACTACAAGAAAACATAGTTTTAAAGTATTATAACCATGAATTTAATATCTGAAGGGCTTTTTTTAACACACTGCTATATTTGCCTTTAGAAGTTGTTAATTTCATACTAAGTTCTTATTATGAAATATAAATTCACCCAAAATAACATATATAACATTTTTAAGTTGTGAAGCAGATTAATAAGCATCCATGAATCCATCACCCAATTTAAGGAATACACATTTTCCTTAATTTTCTTTTTCAATGATAACCTGACAACTTAATGAAACTTAGTTATCACAAATTCAACATATCTAGAATTTCAGATATTTTTTCTTTCCTGTATGTCCTCTTAACACTCTAATCTTTCCAAAATGCCTTCAAGATGTCCTTTCCAAATATCATGTCTTTATTTGGGAGCCACTCTGATGTAGGTCAAATTACACTGTATTGGACTTTGGCTTCATGTTTTCCTATCTTAAAAAAAAGGAGCAATAATCTAGCAAGAAACAAGTAATGCATGAATTCATTATATTTGTTTCTCTAAAATCATTCTCTTTGGCATTTTGATCCAGGCTGATATTTAGACAGAACACACCAAGATGGCTGAACTGATCGTGACAATGTTGAAGGTCTTCTGAACTGGTGGCTAAATTGCTGCTGTCCTGACGCCGAGTGCATCCCTAATGCCCCCCGCTGCCACGCACTGCTATATCCCCCTCCACTCCTCCTTCTCCTCAATGGAGATCCCAAGGCCTCTCACGGTCAAGCAACAAAAGGGTAACATATGGCAAAGTAGGAGGTTGCCTGGCCCCCGCTCCAGGATTATGGCTGGCATCTATGAATCTTCTATTTTCTAGCAAACTGTATATATAAATATGGTGTGCGTCTGAATGGCAGTAATTTTCAAGTTTGGGTGAATGTTTCTTTAGAAGTTCATGTTCTTTATTTAAGTTTTAACTTAATTAAAGTTACATATGCACATACTTGAGAGTCAAAAATTTTACAAGGTTAAGAAAAAACAGCAGTTTCCCAGTCTCATTTTCTTCTCTCCAGCAACAACTACCTTTACTTCTCTGAGCTGGATATTTTGGTATTTACCTCTAGTTCTTAAACAATATGCTTATGTTATCACCTCTTGATTTCTTTAGTTTCAGAAATTATTTCATTGACTTCCCAATGTGACTACTGATAACATTCTTAAAATACTGTGTTAGCAGGGCTTGGGGGAAAGATTTCTGTACTGGCAGTCATGAGAGTTGGGTGCAAGCCTTTGCTCTGTGGCTACTCACCCTTCTAGGTCTTCTTCTTTATCTATAAACACTGAGATTTAAGTAAAATGGTAACTAAGGATTTATCTAAATCTTACGGTTCTATGAAGTAAAATTTGCATTCATTAAAAGATTATACCAAAGCTTGCTATTTAAAAGAATCTTCATGAATTCCTTTTAAATGTAGGAGAAGATTTCATTTAAATCAGAAAGTATAAAATATTCTTAAAGCAACTTTATCTGTACTGTCCACAAGTTATAGGAGGAGAAACTTAAGAGACTAAAAGACTAACCTTAGCAGCCAAAATAATTCTAGGAAGGGAACCCAGTTTTGCCTGCTGATCCGAGATTCTGTGTTTTATAGCTTATCATGTCAAACCTTTTGTACCATACCTCATACACGTAGTCATAGACCAGGCCTTTTTCATCAAAGTGGCATTCCCATTTACCCACAGAGATGGGCATCGGGTTGTCTTCATCTTTTCCCAGCGTGATTAATCGTATGAAATGATCAAAAACAATGCGACCATCTGTATCACAACTTCCTCCAATGGACCAAATCAAAGAAAATATGAAGCAAGCCTGTTGGTAAAGGAAAAAAAAATGTTTCACTTAAACCAATCATTTGAAAAATTTTTAAACAAATTAAAATACTAAAGCCTGGTAGACCTACTTGGAAAGGTCAAATCCATAGTTGAATGGAACACAGCTCAATTACATAGAGTCTGTTCTCTGGCACTATCTACCTAAATTTAAAAAGCCCATGCCAAAAGACCTAGGAATTTCCCTGTTAGGGACTTATCCTCAAATATACTCCCACCTATTAAAATGATACATGTACAAGAATATTCCTGGCAGCACTGTGTGACAGCAAAAGATCAGAAGCAACCCAAATGGTTTTCAACAGGGGTCTGCTTACTTGGTTGGACTGCACACACTGGTGTACATGCAGCTGTAAAATGAAGGAAACTCTACAGTTACTGATATGGAATGATCTCCAATATATATTGTGGGAACAAACGCAAACTGATATGTACACTACACTGATATGTGTAAAAAAATTGTACCCATGTAAAAAAGAGTGCATCCAATACCTCTATCAGGCTACACAAGACACTGGCAATAGTGGCTTCCTTGAGGGTAGCTTGGGGATGGGTAAGATGGCTAACTTATTTTTGCCTTTTGAATTTTACTTGTTTCATGCCTTTTCTAGTAAAAAAAACTCTATCAAATGTATTTAAAGTGAAAATTTCAACCGGATATTAATCTATTTTAGTCTCTAAAAGTGATTCTGAGCTATGTAAAAATTTGGGAGAGTTTGGTTTACCAACAGAATGAAAATTTTGAGGAAATATGTAACATGAAGATTATATGAGTGAACTCTTCCTAGGAGAGTTTTATTTCATAAAATGGTAACCCTGATAGGTATGGAGAAATATTGAAAACTGGTAATGTGAAAGGCAGTTCTAAACACAGAGAGAAAAAATGATGCAAATAATTTATATTTCTAACATAGCTGTTCAATATCTTCTAAAGTGGAGGGAAATAAAGGAGAGAAGGGAAGAGGAAAGGAAGAGGTTATGACTGGCAGGGAACCCTGGAATGTGACATGTCTGAGGTAGACTTTCTGTGGCAACAGGTGAAGGGAAACAACGGGAGGAAACTATTTGCGCAGAGCAGACGCAAAGGTTGACTGAGTAGGGGAGACCAAGGCACTAGGAATAGGCGGGTGGGTGGGGAAAACAGCACAGACCACAGAAGAGAACAAATAGCTCTTTGTTTTGCTCCCTCAGAGTCCTGTTCTCTAGCTCCTCTGACGTCTAGATCAGCCGACCCAGACCACGGACTCCTCCCTACCTATGTGCTCTGTGGACTCAGCCAGCCGCACTCCACTCAGCAGGTTGAACGCCTGCGGCTGGTCTTTTGTAGCCTGCCTGTTGCAGCCTACATCCTAGCTTAACATTAAGACATCAATTCACCTAAAGTTCACGGTGGAATAATATTATCACATTATCTAACGTTTATTACGTTATGATCTTTCACAAATAATAGGGCTTTGGTTCATTCTGATGTATCTTACTTTCTTTAAAGTGGTTTTTTAAATCAGAATACCAGGGGTCAGGGCAACTTTAATGTCTTTTCTTTTGGTGCTCACCAAAACACAACTTTGGATTTTACAATGTCCTTCTCAACACAAGTATCATTTGCCGGAGGCATATATTATTCTGTGTAAAAATCACATTAACTATAAAACCAACCATAATCCAAACACGAATGTGCTTGCTTGTAGGATCACTTTCGACCACATGACAGAGTAGTACTTCAAAGAGGCGTGTGAGAGATACCACCACATTGCTATCGCTGGTAGGAATCAGTTCCTGCAAAGAAAAAAGAGTAAGACGCTTTACTTTCATCTTACTTGGAGAATAAAAGAAGATAAATATTTCATATAAAAATGATGAAAACATACATGATTTTCATAAGATTTTTATAACATTTAAACTTGAAGAATTTAAATTGTAGGCATGATAAAAACATCTCTCAAATATTGTAGTCTAGCATATTATATTACACAATTGTATATAACATTCTTACTGTAAATTCTCTGAGAAATGAAAACTAGCTACTGTAGCAGAATAAACAATATTCTAGGGATAGCAGAAATGAAGTCTCTAATGGCCATTTATTCATTTCTTTATTCAACAAACATGTCTGAAAAATATACTATCCTTATATATACTAAGCTAGGACATATGTGAATAAAATAAAACATGGTTTCTGAAAAAGGACTGATGTTGAAATTAACTAGATGAGACCCAGACATGAGGCCAAGGAGGGACGTGGGAGAGGGGATAAGTCAAGGAAGGCTCCCCTGTTGAATAATGAGCTGAGCTGAATTTGGAAGGAAAATGTGAATTAGCCAGGTGCTAAAAGGAGAGATGCTCTCAAGGCAGGAGAAACTGTATATACACAGAAATGGAGGTGTAAGTGGACACAGAGTATTAGGATTACGTAGGGTATGAAAATAGGGTGTGAAAGAGGAATGGCAAGAAATAAGGCCTGAGAGGCAGACGGGTTGTTTAGGCGGTTGTCCAGGATCTCATTCTAAGAAGAGGGGTCATAAAGAAAAAAAAAGAAGAAGTAAGAGGAGGTTGTGAGGGAGGCTTTAAGGAGGGGAGTGAATAGAATGGATTTGTGTTTTGGGAGCTTCGTTCTCATAGCGGGATGCAGATTGGCCCAAGGCAGCTCCACGGTATTGACTTAGGCCGGAAATGACAAAGATCAGGACCGAGGGCGCTCTAACAGGAAGGAGGGGTGGTGAGAGGGGCCAGGCCGGAGAGGAGAGGACAGGTGAAAAAGTTAGTAAGGAGGGGAAAAAATATCAGTCAGTCTTGGGGACTACCTGAATGTGAGAAATAGGAAGAAAACCATCACTCATTATCACATGGAGCCTATTTTGTATTATTTACAATATATATTATATTAGGACTTTGAAATTTTAAAAACTGAAAAATGATTATCTGTGTATTTTATCTATGAAGACACTGTACAGAATCTCCACAAAGTAGAACTATTCATTTTTCCTTTTGTGCAGAGTATTTTTCCTATCTGTAAAATGATATTTTAGGATGAAACATCAATTGAATACTCTTTTCCCTTCTCTATATCAATGTATTTATTTGTATTTGTATGTAAGTAACTATTGTGTGTGCATATGCATGTGCATGTGGTGGTTCCCCCCAAAAAATATGTCCAAGTCCTAATCCCAATGAAATGTGAACTTATTTTAAAAAAGGGTCTGTGAAGATGTAATTACAGATCTCAAATGGCAAAGGATCTGAATAGATGTTTTTTCCAGAGAAGACATACAAATAGCCAATAGGTACTCAGCATCATGAATCATCAGGGAAATGCAAATCAAAACCACAATAACATATCACCTCACACCTATTAGGATGACTTTTGTCAGAAAGATAAAACATGACAAATGTTGGTGAGGAACTAAAGAGAACACTTGTGTTCTGTTGGTAGGAATGTAAACTGGTACAGCCATTAGGGAAAACAGTACGGAGGAGGATCCTCAGAAAACTAGAAATAGAGCTACGATACGATCCAGCAATCCCTCTTCTGGGTATACACCCAAAGGAAATGAAATCAGTACCTCAAAGAGATATCTACACTCCATATTCATTGCAGCATTATTCACCATAGCCAAGAAATGGAAACAAACTAAATGTCCACTGATGAATGAATGGATAAAGAAATTGTGATGTTTATATATATGCATTATCAGCCTTAAAAAAGGAGATACTATAAAGAAGATGTGGTACATATACACAACGGAATATTATTTAGCCATAAGAAGAAAACAAATCCTACCATTTGCAACAACATGGATGGAGCTAGAGGGTATTATGCTCAGTGAAATAAGCCAGGTGGAAAAAGACAAGTACCAAATGATATCCCTCATTTGTGGAGTATAAGAACAAAGCAAAACTGAAGGAACAAAACAGAAGCAGACTCACAGACTCCAAGAAGGGGCTAGCCGTTACCAAAGGGAAGGGGTTGGAAAGGGGGGGTGGCGAGGGAGGGAGAAGGGGATTAAGGGGCACTATAATTAGCACTCCCAATATAGGCAGGTCAGGGAAGGCAGTCCAGCATGGAGAAGACAAGTAATGACTTTATAGTATTTTACTACGCTGTAGAGACAGTGACTGCAATGGGAGCGGTGAGGACTTGATAATATGGGTGAGTGCTGAAACCACAATGTTGTTCATGTGAAACCTTCATAAGATTGCATATCAATGATACTTCAATAAAAAATAAAAAATAAAAAAACAAAAAAGAGGAGATCCTACCATTTACAACAAATATGAACCATGAAAACATTATAAGTAAATAAGCCAGATACAGGAAAAAAAATAACATGATCTCATTTACATGTGGAATCTAAAGGTTGAAGACATAGAACCAGAGAGAGTAAAACAGTGGTTACCAGGGGTGGGGAAGTGATATAAATGGGAAGACCCTGGACAAAAGGTACAAAGTTGCTGTTGCATAGGATATAAGTCTAGACATACAATGTACAGCATGAGTGCCACAGTTAATAATACTGATACAATCTCAGTACTGGAAATTTTGCTAGAAGAGTAGATTTCAAGTGCAAATATACATATACCATACATACACACACACAAAATGTGTAACTATTTGAGGAGATATGTTAATTAGCCTGATTGTAGTAATCATTTCACTGCAAATATGTTTATCAAATCATCATGTAGTATACTTTAAATACATATTAATTTTATTTTTTTGAATTAAAAACCGAAACCCAGAGGGACACACACACACACACACACACACACACACACACACAGAATAATGAGGGAAATCTGAATAAGATCAGTAGATAGTATCACTATCTTTATTGTGATACTATAATACAGTATTACAATGTGTTACCATTGGGAACCTGGGTGAAGTATACACAGGATCTATTATTTCTTACAAATAACTGCATGTCAACTGCTGTCACAATAAACATTTCAGTTTTTAAAAAGTGGATAATAAGTCTACGGAGAACTGATTTTAGCTATTTACCCATCCAGTATGACTTTAGACTGAGGTAAATTTAATGGAAACTAGAGAAACTTGAGTGGGTCAGAGAATTGCAATGTTACCTTGCATTTTTTCTTCCGAAGCCTTAACGCAGGCCATATTAACCAGTCAAAAAGTTCTTTCAGAAGAGCTTGATGCTCTGGTTCCTGAAGAGGTCCTTTCAGTGAGTTTAACCATGAAGACACCAGTGGTTCCCACCCTAATTGGGAGGGTTCCAGATAAATCATGCCACAGCGGCTTACGGTGGCAGGCTAGGGAAAAAAAGACAAGTTTTCTTTTTCCAACATTGCTTTTATACCAGTAATAACTAGAAGTTATCAACTACTACTTTGCATGACTTGTAAGGTCCTTCACGGTCTGCCTTGTCTCCCTCTCCAGCCTCAAGGGCATCAGATGAAACTATCTGCAGTTTCAGGTCCCTGGGTATGTCACAGCCTTTGGTCTTTACACAGCACCCCAGCCTCAACCCAACTAATCTCCCTGGAGATGTCTTAACCCCCCAAACTAGATCACACACTCAAACACTTCCCATGGCTTTCCTCACCCAGTCCCCTCTGGACACCTACATATATTTTTAGAGCGCTTACATAGAGCTCCATGCTGGGTTTGTTTATTAGCATGCTTCTCATTCTACCCAGAAGAACACACACTGCGTCTCATTCATCCCTGTATCCCTAGTGCTTAACTCATCTTCTGACACATAATAAAACACACTTATGGAATAAATGAATGAATAAATGAACAAATAAACCACTGTTACATTAAATTAGGAACTTACTGAGGCCTGGGAAAGGTCCATTGCTTCGAAGATGAGGCTCATTTGTGGGGACATTTGAATGATTTCTCCACTCATAAGGCAAAGCTAAAGGCAATTATTTTCGAATGTTTATTTTTTTTAAATCTCAAACTTCTCAAAAACCTATTCTATTAATAAGATAATGTATATCCTGGGATACAATGGAATAAGAATTAGAATGGAAGCTGGAAAATTGTAATTCTAGTTCTAGCTCTGCCCGTTACTTACTAGGTAAGCAAATAGGTAACATCTCTGGGCCTCAGCCACTTCACGTGTAAACAGGGATTTCTTTCTCAGAGTCTGAGGACAGGGAAACTACATGACATATGATTTGAGTTCTTGCTGTTAATAAACATACATGAAATACTCCCAATTTTATAAAGTTGTCAGAGCCCTTTTTATTAATAAAAAAAGGAAAATAGAGAGTAGAAAATACTGTGAACAAGCATATACCCATCACCTAGATTTAACCAGTGTTATAAATTTGCCATATTTCCTTTAAGTATTTTAAAAAGCATTACACATACCACTGCATTTCACATCCAAATACATCAATATTCTCCTCTAAACAATAAGGAGTTTTCTGTATAACCACAGTAACATTACAACACCTGACAAAGTTAACAATTTCTTGATATCATTTAACACTAAGCCAATACAAATTTCCTCAGTTGAACCAGAAATGTCTTTTTCATCTGATTTATTCAAGCCAACATTCAATCCAGAAGAATACACTATATTTAAGTCCCCTTGGTCTATTTTAATCTAAAACATTCTTTTTTGATCAAATATGTAAAAACCTGAATTTACCAACTGCATCATTTTACCAAATTCCTCTTTTGTCCATTATTATTAAACACATCCTATTTTCTCAATTTCCTTGGCTTCTACCTTTGAAATTATTAAGTCTCATAATTGTATCATTAATTGTTGATATTCCAAATTAATTTCATTACTGAGTCTTCAGAAAAATCATTCCTCTTCGTTTATTTTCATCATTTCCTTCCCTGCTTCTACAATCATTGCTTTATAGTCTCAGTTATGCCCTATCTAGTTATATATCAACTATGTGGCCTTGAACATTTCTGGACCTGTTTCTTAGCGGTAAAATAAATTTAATAGTAGCCAGCACTCATATGTGGCTAATTACATTTAACTTTACCTAGCTAAAATTAAACGAACTGTAAAATTAGCTCTTCCGTGGCACCAAGCCACATTTCGGATGCTCAATAGCCACACGTAACTAGTGCAGATACTTCCATCACTGCAGAAGTTTCTGTTGAACGTGCTGGTCTAGATTACATTTAACTTTCCACCAGATGATGTGAGCAAACATTCTGCTATTCACTACAAATCCGGGAGGTGGCATCAGCTTTCTCCTCACTCCCCCATGCTGTTTCCCAAATACTCCCACCCCACCCTCCTGTACAACCCTCACACCTTTCATCACTCCTGCTTGCTGCTGTCACTCACCAGCACCCAGGCATTCCCCATCATTAGCTGAGGTCCTTGGCTCAGTCCCTTTTCTCTGATCGGTTCCAGTGTTCACAACTGGGGAGCATCTCAATACGGCAGCCCTTCGGACCACTGACCAGCTGTAATCCAGCTCCGTCACTCATTGAGAGTAGGCCTGCTCATCATTTTCACATCCCTGTGTTTTTCACTTCATTATTATGCAGCTTCTGTTCTATAGTCTAGTACTTCTGCCATTCTCATGCCAGTATCTTTATTTTATTTATTTTATTTTTTTATTTTTTATTTTGGTATCATTAATGTACAATTACATGAGCAACATTATGGTTACTGGACTCCCCCCATTATCAAGTCATCTCATGCCAATATCTTTAAAGTGTTTCTGTATTTCCAGTTTAGCAGCATTATCTACACACATACCCAAGCTGCTCAGACTGGTAGAAAACATGAAGTTCACCAACCAGCCAAAGTAATTTATCAGCGCAGAAGTCAGAATAGTGATTGCTCCTAGGGGAGAGTGTACTGATTAAGAAAGGATATGAGTGAGACATTTTAAGCATCTTTATTGAGGCAATGGATAGGTAGGTGAACACATATGTAAAAACAATCACAGAATCTAAACCTAAAATTAGTGCATACTTTACACTTCATGCATATTATCTCTCAAAATAAATACTAAAAGACTTCCATTTTCTAGTTTTGTTGCATGTCTCACGGTTTCTACGGTAATGTGCCATATAGAAGCTCTGAAGCATTCAACATTTTAAAAATAGGAATGAGGTCCTTTTATTTTCTGCGGAAATATTAAAGTTCTGTAAGAAACCATAAGACTGGAATCACTTAATACCTTATCATCACCTATCACATCACTATGCCTTCCTGCTAGCACCATAGTTTTGATATACCTTTATTCTATAAAAAAATTAAGCAAAGGATTTACTACAGCACAGTTTTCATTGAAAAAATAATTTATAAACTTATTCAACTCTCTGCATCTTTTATTTTAAATATATAGTCCCAGTTGATTACTGTTGAACACGTAACATTAAGTATGTCTGCGTCTACTTTGCTTTTTAAAACTGAGGTAAAAAACATAACACTAAATTTACCATATTAGTCATTTTTAAATTTACAGTTTACTAGTGTTAGGTATGCTTAGATTGTGCACTTGGTTTGCTTTTAATCATGAAAATTTACCTTTTTATTATCATCCAGTACTGTGTTCATGCTCTCTATCCACAAAGTATCGATGGGGCCATCAAATACAACCCATTTCCGGTCGGGGGTTTCTGATAAGGCAAATTCTCTGAAAGTGTTAGCCACAATACCATCAGTCCACTGAAGAGGAAAAAGGGAAGAGTTGGACAACTTACTTTACAAAACTATAAAGTGTAATATGAAAAAGCATTCCAAATTTCTTGGTTTAATGTACATTGTCAAGAAGAGTTGAGAATGTTCATACTTTAGATTAGTTACCTCATGTGACACTGGGTCAAACTGTCCAAAAAGTTGGCCCATAGTAATGGACTTGGGGTTTACAGTTCTATAAATGACCTTTTCTTCCTCTCCATAGCCACGCTCATTCATAAGAGTTAGAGTATCAGCCAACACATGAAGGACTTTTGTCTTAGCAGCAAAAGGCTCTCCTACTAACATAAAACTAATAAGGAAAAGAATTATACAATAAAATTCTAAAAAATAATGGTAAATTAAATTATGTGCCTATATAATGGTATATAAATTTTAACCCTCTGATCATTATTATATGTAATTTTTGAAGATTATGAATTTTTCTCAAAAATGAGGAAAATACATTTAACTTCTATACCAGTGGTTTCTAAATCAATTCTGTACATTAGTAACATTATCTACAAAAGAGGGTATAATAAAAAAAATAATCGTCAAGTAAAGATGAAAACAATTGAATATTCTTAAAAAACAAACAAACTTGGGGCCCCCTAAGGAGAGGAATGGGAAGAATCTCTTAGGTCCTTACTTGCTACCATAATCATTAGAGCTCTTTGCCAAACACTCCTGCAGCTCCTCTCTCTGGCACTTGGGATTCTTCGCCCTCTTATGGAAACACTAGGTGACCCGATGAGTAATCAGCAGAAATGATGGGCGTAAAATGATAGGGACAGAAAACTGCCAGTGAGGGACTTTGCAGAGCTCTTTTCCCTCTAGTACGGCTGTGATCCACAGTGTTGAGTGGTGGCTGACCCAACAGCCTGGGACCCTGAGTAATTATGATAAGCAGAATCTCCCTCGTAACTTATAATGCACAGAGCATGAATGATAAATAAACCTGTTTTTTTAAGTTACTAAGATGGGTACTGATTGTTTCTATAAAATAACCTAGTCCATCCTTATCGACAGAAATTGGTGCCTGGAAGGGGGAAGGTATTCTGGTCATAATAAAGACTAAATTATGTGGCACTGGCTTAGAGCCCAGGTTGTGGGTGGCAAATTAACTATTAACAGAGGCTGAAAGATTGGCAGTGAATTTTATACAATGTTGAAATATTTGGTAAATTTATTACTTGAGATAACCTGGAAGAAAGATGATATACTTAATGAAATTGTAGTTTGAGGGGAAAAGGATAGTAAACAAAATGGTGCTAGTATATAATGGCACCTAATGGCTTTAATAGGGAACTATATGAAAGAAATGAGCCCAGAAAAAAATGGCCAGCTTGCAAGCAAGAGTGAAAGACAACAGAGGGAGTCCAGTAATTCAGGAACTTGCAGGATTGAATGAGGCAACTTATTCTCATCCTCAACTAGTAGAAGATGAATAGAGAAAAGCCTTAGAACAACAAAGGTCTACTCAGCCTGGCATCAAGGATCAAATCAAAGGCAGGACTGCTCTATCACTTTATTAAAACCTATGAAAGATTGATTTGGTTCCCAGTAATTGTTTCAGGAAGATAAAATAATTCAGGGAAAATAGATTGAGGGTGGCCCTCCCAGTTGAGCCTGATAGGTTCAAGGACTCTGCAAAAGAGTTTAGAAAGGAACCACTTAAGGACTATAGCTCTGCTACTGGCAGTGTGGCACTCCCTGGACACAAATAGATAAAAGAACTTACTAAGTTTTTGTGAATTTACTGACAAGAAAAAAAATGTAGGTATATAATTATGAATACAAAATGTCCACAGCCACTTTAATGACAGCCTATACAATAAATTATGTGTATCCAATGATTATGACTTCTTGGATGGGCCCCTACAAAATGAGAGGTCCTGAAGCTTAAATTCCATTAGTTTCACAATCTGTCTCTGGAATTGGCGTCCCCACATGCCCAGCTAGGTTTCAGAAACGCTACCAAGCAATGTTGGCTGTTTCTCCTATTCTTCAATTTATGAATGGGACTGTTTTCTCTGGTAGTCTGTTTTAGTAAACTTTCTGTTATAATACCACATGTGTAGAGGGCATGTAATTTGTTGTTCTAGTTGGTAAGTCTCTGGATCAAGAGAAACAACTTTCAATCTGATTTGGAAACTTCACGTATCACCTACAGATTCTGAACCTTGAGTCTGGTTCATTGACTGGAACTTTTAGGTTATAGCTCTGGGAAAGTGTATTTTATATGCATGAAGGAGAAATAATGTATTTGGTCACCAAAAGGATAAACTGTGGTAATTATTAATGATACATCACTGAATGAGTACTCCTTACCAATCCTTATTAGACAGATAATATGAAAGAAAACTAAACCTTCATTGTTAAAGCCACTGGGATGGGGACTTGGAGGCCGGGGTTGGGGGAGCTGTTCCCTAGCATACAAAGTTTGCTGAGTTTTACTTGTTTTAATCATGAAATTTAAAAATAACATCAAAGTATGGCAGACAATGATAATCTATGACCTTACCCATGTCTAACAATCATCATTTCATATGTCTGAATCATTTTTTCAAGAAAAAACTTAACAGGTTGAAGATTATGTACTTTGCAGGCTTCATGAGCACATTCCAAAAATTCCTAAAAGAAAATGGAATGATTTCATAAAATTGCATTATAAATCTTGTCATGTTTCTTATAAATGTAGACTTTTCATTTACAAACAAGAAAATTTTATGTTCTTATATTGATTTTTTTAAAAACCTCTAAGAAATAATTTAAAAGGAAGAACAAACAGAATTAAAATATTTTTAAAATATTAGTATTTCTTAAGTTATTAGTGATATAGTACCATGGCATTTAATGAATGCTGCAAGAAAATAACTCCTTTAAATAGTGTCTTCCAGAATTTCACTTTGGTTAGGATACAGAGGAACATGCCAAACAATCCTTCATACTGCAGTAACTAGAAATAAACAGTGAGGCTAACAAAAAAAAAATCCAAAAATATATAAATATTTGGGAGTTCTTTGAAACTAAATCTAAAAGGACCTCATTTCAGAAAGGGATGAGCCTTTCCTAGGCGAAAAGATCAACAGCTAATTTTGCCTCGATAGCATTTTCCACATGCGGATATAGGTGGGCATTGGATTGGGATCTTTGCTGACGGAGAAACCAACAGAGATTTTAATGGTCCCATGCGTGCGATTTGAATCTGGCAGCCCTCAAATGCAAGCCTGGTTCTCCACTGCCTATGCTTTAGCTGAGTGTAAAGTGATAAGAATTGAGGTCTTAGCTCAGAAAGGCACACAGAGATGTCCTTAGTCTTGAGATGCTTATATCCCTAAATGTTGCTAGAGGGAGGGACTACTGAACTCTCTATAGAGTAGAACAATGCTCACTGTAAGACAGAAAAAACATTTTAAACGATAATTACTAAGAATTTTCTGGAGAAAGACATTCAAGAAGTGCAGCAAATCCCAAGCAGGGTAAGTACAAAACAAACAACAGGCACTTGGCCAAGCAAGGAAAGAGAAAATACTGAGAACAGCCAGAGGCAAGAAACACATTGCATTTAGGGAGGCATAATTAAGAAAAATTCCTGACTTTCAAGCAGAATAATGAAACCCAGGAGTTAATGAATGGAGTAACATCTTTAAAATGACGGGAGTGAGAACTCCTGCCAATCTAGATTTCTGTATTTAGTGAAAATATTCTTGAAGAATGAAGGCTAAATAAAGATATTTTCAAACAAACAAAAGCTGAGAGGATTTGTTGCCCGGAGACACACATGTAAACAAGAAATACTGAAGTTCTTTATGATGAAGGAAGATCTCAGAGGGAAGCATGTATCCCCTAGAGGAAATGAAGCGCACTTGAAAGGTAAATGTAAAAGATGTAAAAGATTTTTCAAATACTAATACCTAAAGCAAAAAAATAACAGTGTATCATGGGGTTTTATAACATGTAGAAGTAAAACATGCAACAACAGAACAAAGGGCGGGGATGAGGAGATAATGGAATTACACACCATTTAAAGTTCTTAATGTTGTCTCTGAAATGGTAGATTGCAAACTTAAGATAAACTGTGCTAAATCAAGGATTTATATTGTAATCTATGGAGTGACCACTTAGGTAAAACTAAAAAGCAACAGGGATTACTGAGTAATGAACATTACCCAAAACCCAATAGAAGTCTGTAAAGAGAAAACAAAAGAATATAGTACATATTAAAAAGCAAGATGGTACAGTCAGTAGTATTTTTTTTTCTACAGTATTTTTTTTTTTTACAGCCCTGGCTTCCCTTGGTTTGGCTGTGGGTGCACTGAGGTGCTCAACTGCACAGCTCCTAGCAATCACCCCTAGCAGGGTTTTTTCATATTGTAATCCATGGATCCATGGATCTATTACTATATTCTTGGGAGTATAAGAGTTCTTCAAGAGAAAGTTAAAATTTGGTACTCTCATTTTATTTTAAAAAAATCTTACTAGCATATCCTGAATCACCTTGATAGTCACCTCTGGTATTAACATATACAAAATACGTATAAAAATATATACAGTACGATCTTTGTCCCTGGTTCCTAGCACAGAGCTCCTAAAACCCTTGAAGTTTCCTAAGTGATAGGCATGTCTGTTGTTTCATAAGGAGCGTTTAAATCACACCTGAGTTTATGCTAATGAGGTAGTTTAGGGAGGGCTCCTAGATAGCCTCAGGTCACCAGAAAGACCAGGGATTAGAGGGCTGGAACTTTCAGCCCTGTTTACCAACTTTGGGTAGTAAAGGGAGGTAGGTGGGACGTAGGTGGGTGAAGACTGAGCTCTATAAAAACTCTTGAACACAGAGGTTTGGGTAACTTCTGGTTTGGTGAACACATCTCCGTCAGGGAAGAGGACACACCCGGAGAAGGCATGGAAGGCCCACAATGCCACCTCCCCAACCCTTGCCCTGTGCATCTTTCCATTTGACTGTTCCTGAGTTGTATCCTTTACAATAAACTGGTAAACATAAGCACACTGTGTTCCTGAATTCTGTGAGCCGTTCCAGCAAATAATCAAAACTGGAGGTAGGGGGTCATGGAAACCCCTGCTTTATAGCCAGTCAGTCACAAGTATGGGTGACCCTGGACTGAAACTGCTGTCTGAAGTGAGGGGCAGTCTTTTCGGATTGCGCCTTTAATGTGTAGAGTCTGACATTAAGTCCACATAGGTCAGTGTCAAAATTGAACTGAACTGCTAAACACGCAGTTGGTGCCCAGAAAATCAGAGATTGGTTGGTGGTATTGGAAAATACCCTAGAATCACCTTAATCTGATACCACCATAAGATGTGTATTTGTATTTCAATATTTTTAAAAAATAGGCTAAAAAGTAAATGATGCCTTAAGCTAGGTGATGCCTTAATGACATAACAGCTCAAAGGAAAGATTTTAGATCAGCAGAAATAAGGGTTGAAGAGTTCATCATCACATGGCAAAAGGCAGTTTACACATGCTAAGAATCTTCACTGTACATTTTACCACAGAAATTGCGATGAAGTGACAATTTATTCTCATAGTCTCACACATCATCTTCTATTATTAAGTTGAGACTGGTTTTATAATTTTAAAATTTCCAATTTAAATCACATATCAGCTATAAATAGCAGGCAGTTGTTTTTATGTGTCTACATATGTAGGCCCCATTTTAATGTCTACAATTTAAGTAAAATTGGAAATGCCCATGGTTTAATTTTTTTTAAGTCAGCATATTACTTAAATTTGAGAAACAAATCTTTATATTAACTAAAGGATCTTTTACCACTTTCAGTTTACCATCTTTTCTACCTGCTGAGGTACACGTTAATATTAAAGTGTACATAGTAGTAAGTATTATAAATCATAACACAGGAAATAAAATCCTTGTTCTCTTACAACAAATGTTATCTTTGACCTGAGTCTTGGTAACCTTGGTACTAAAACTTACTCATTTCATTAGTTAAAGTTGCCAAAATAGGGGTTTATGCTCCAAACAGAATAATTTCACTCATTTAATAAAGCTTTGAGAACTACTGAGTTATTAGATACAAATTTATCTGTGGAAGACATTATTCTCAAAGGTTTACTTACATGATAGTCAGCTTCAGGAAGTTTAATTCCAGGAAATAAGTCGCTAGTTATTCCATTAAATAAGGGGATATCATGTGACAGAAACTTTGGTTCATTTACATCTTTAATTGATCGAAGAAGCTAAAATCATCCAAAAAATACAGTATGAATTAACTGCCAGTATTTGCCCTCCCCACCAAAAAGTAAAGTTTCTTGTACATTTGCTCCATGAATCCCAACCTGAAAGTCAATACTATGCTCTTTGCTCTTCAAGCCAAAAAAGGTCAAAGAACAATGAATGACGTAACCCAAAACTATCATTTCAACCCCATGGAAAAAGGCTCAAAAGCAACAACTCTCTTATGTGCCTATGTATAGTCCTGAACAATCTTACTAAAAGATTTTCTACTGAAGCTTTGCAATGTGTATATTTAATACTTACAAGTATATCTTCGTTTTCATTTGGAAATTTTAATTTTAGGTTTCCAGCAGCCACTAAAACGGCTTTTACTGCTCTCATTCCATAGTCATAATGAAACTGCGATGAGAGCTGCTCTGAGCAAAGCCTATAGGTCATCACTATCTTCACAGAGAGAGGCTTTGCACTCAGGAATCCGTAGGAGTAGAGGGAGATTTCTGCTATGAGGGCATAGTTTGGGACCATCATGGCCACTGTTCTAAAAAGAACCTGAAGTATACAATAAATGAAGTGTTTTATTTACAGAAAGGAAATAATTTTTAAAGCTGAACATAGCATCTAAAGATAATGTGTTGATATTCAACTTTATTCTTCCAAGACAGCACCTTTTCATTAACTCTAATTTTTTTTCAGTACCACTTTAATAGTTTTATGTACTTTAACATGTTTTAGATGTCTAAGAAAGCTTTTAGAGGTTTACCTTACAGCAAATGGAAAGGTGAGAGGGAGATTTACAAATACATGTTAGAAAGTTATACAATTGTGAGTGAATATTTTACTTTTGATTAACAAATGTACACTTTTAAAAAAAACATATTACCTTAAGATTGTCTGGCAATTCAGAACGCCCGGCATAGCCAGGATTCATGGTGATAGCTACAAAACAGTTTGGATTGAGCTTAAGTTCTGTCCCTTCAAAAATAAATATGTCCAGCTTCTGCTGAATGGCTCTCTGAATGCACAGGATCTGTTGAGCTACCACTGACAATACTTCCAACTCGATTCGATTAAATTCATCAAAGCAAGCCCAGGCACCAGAAGATGCCAATCCTTTAAAAAACTGAAGGAAAAGAAAAAAGATTTTTCTTAGGAAAGGGCATCATTTGTTAAAACAAATATTTAACTTGTTAAGTCAAAACTGTACATTAAGCTTAATAAAAGCCCCAAGGATAAAAACAATGTCTTTGCCCCTAAAACCAAAGTCCCAGAAATGCTTTGACAACATTCCAATAACGTTTAAATGCAAGTTGGCTTCAGTTTATCCAGGAAGACATGGCTGGAAATTTGTAACATTTAACCTGTAACTTTACCTTTCCCATGGCTAGATAATCGAGCCCATCTGAACAGTTGAACACCACACACTGCACAGCAAGAGCTTTTGCTAAATCCTTGGTCGTCTCAGTTTTTCCTGTGCCTGCGGGCCCCTCTGGAGCACCTCCAAGGTTTAAATAGAAGGCACCTATCTGAAATGAAAAACGTACGGGGAAGAAATCCACCCTCAATTGGAAAAAACAAACACCCTTAGAGCAAACAATTGCTTACAAAATAGACTTAGTCTCATTTGCAGCTTCAGAGAGGCAATATTACAGTTACATTGTTCAGTTAATGTTTAGTACACCATTTTCTAACTGCACAGAGAACTAGCAGTATAAAGGGTTCGAAGTAAGTGAAATTGTGTGAAAAACTTCATTTTCTAATACCTCATGTGTATCCCCTTTGCCTTTAAAAGCAAATCAATTCTACCTTGACTGTTAACACTTGGTCAGAAAGGTTTCAGAAGAAGTGGTTATGGAGATCATTAATGACAATCTTTATGGCCAGCTGCAAAAAGGGTAAATGCCTCAAGTGGGCATTATAAACGGGGGACCATCAGTTGGAAGAGAGACAGATGACCTATTATGCAGTTTGTGTAGAATCTACCCTAGCCACTGCATTCCATATTCTCCACTATGTTCCCCACATTCCCCATTCCCAAACGCTGTTCTCTAGTTCTCTTACTAGTAGCATCACTTTCTACCTTGCATTACAGTTAATTATGTATATTGTTTTTTCTCTCCATTAGTCTGTAAGCTCTTTAAGAGCAATATAAGTAGTCTCTGGATTCTTTCTGGGTCTCCACAATGACTAGAACAGTGGCTGGAAATTTTTAGAAGCATATAAATTACAGTCAACTCTAATGATGGAGTTTGTTTCATGAAAACTACTCTGAGTGTTTGTGAAACTAAACTCCTTTTAGAAAAAATAGGGTTAAGGGACCAAGGCTGGACATGTGGGGAAACGGGGTATATGGGAACTATCTGTACTTTCTTCTTAATTTTGCTGTGAACTTAAACAGCTCTAAAAAAAATAGTCTGTATTTAAAAATAACAAATAAGTAAATCTATGAAAACCATTTTCACATTTGATAAAACAACAGAGACAACTAAATAAAGGCAAGATCAGTGATATTTTTCCCATCTTAAATTGATAGTAAGTGCTATACTGTTAATGACCATTAACTTGATTTCTGGAGACCTCAAACCTTCCCTTCATTACGATTTCAAAGAAGTGCTTCCAAATGTGTTCCCTTTATTGTGGATAGCATTTTTTTTTCAATGCTGTGTCGTATACAAGTGTGTAATGTGACTCTGATTTTACAACTTAAAGTTGTTAGCTTCCGCCTTACAAGTATTCACAACTTTTGATTTCACTGAGGTCCCATATAGGACATAGAAGTTTGAGATTCATTTACTAAACAAAACTTAGGGAGCAACTATATACTTGCTCACCACTGAAGTTGAGAACAACGCAGACCTGGTCCCAGCCCTCAGGTAGTCTCCTGAGAAAGTAGAAGGTTTGCTGAAATATTTTATCACAGAAGCACCTGCTGCCTATCCAGACTGCCTTTACTGCCCATGGCATCCATCCCCCAACTACTCTGAGTGTCAGGTACAAATAGCTCACAAACATCGTTTTCTCCTGAGAATTGCCCTCAAAGAATAGAGTTACCTCATCTGCAAATATCTGAAAGCTTACTCACACCCTTGTTAGCCTTAAAAATAAAACTGTCACCTATCTTACCAGCAAAGATGGGTTTATTCGGGAATAGCAGAAATTGCAACTTGAGACAAGCAACTAGGGCAAAACCATA